>NC_073632.1:27660205-27963235 GCF_029407905.1 Bubalus kerabau | reverse complement strand
TGCTCACCCCAAACTTTGCCTTTACAAAACTCTTCCTTGAAAACCACAGGGGAGTTCAAATCCTTTTGTTGCAGAGAAGAACCAAGTCTGACTCTGTTGGAACTGATTCATTGACTTGCTTTTTGTTGCTGTTATTATAATCATACATAATGGCTTGCCTCAGAGGACCCTGCCCCTCTGCCTGACTGTTGGACTAAAGCGCCTTTGTTCATCTCACAGGGAGATAATTGACCCTGCCCACCTGTGAATGGCTACAGGAAAGAAGAGATTGGCACGTCCCTTCCCTGAAGCTGGCCATTCCCAGAAATGTTTTGTAAGACTAAAGACCTTTTTCAATTTACTTCCTCATTGCCTCTCCCTCTCCAGTCTGTCTTTTGATTTTAGTTACTCACTGCTCTCTCTCTGGTTCTATAAAAGAATCTGGCAACCAGACCCCAAGAAGATGGTTGAGACAATAGCTTTCCATTTTCTCAGTCAGCCAGCTTTCTGCATAAAATCGTATTCCTTGCCTCAACTCTGTCCTTTGGATTTTTTGGCCTGTCATGCAGAACATCTTGAGCAAGAGGTGTCCATTCTCCTTGCTTGATCCTTGCAATAAACCTTTCTCCAAATTCCAACGCTTTGCTTTGCTGGGCACATGACTTTGGGTTCGATAATACTGTGAACAAGAAGAAAATGAAATTCACTGATATGTGAATTAATGAGATAGGACTTTCAAGACCCTTGCAGAAGATCATGCTAAAGTGGTGGGGTTTCTTAGGTTTCATTGTCATCGCAGGCTATGCTAAGTGTCCAAACTGTCATGCCTTCCTGGGAATAAAATAACCTAACCCTATACATGATATCTTTAAATCCTTCCATTTCACCCTGCTTTTGCAATGACTTATTTTCAGGCACTCCAGATGTAATCCCTTCACTGACCACAAAGTGGTTTATTCTGAAAAATGCTGTAAAGAGCAAATTCTTTAAATCCGTATTTTCTCAGTTGACATGACCAAGCTGTTACGATTTCTCATGACATGTGGCAATTGCATCTGTAACAAGTCATAACCAGAGGAAATTCTGGCAACGCAGTGGTTGCACAATTTATACTCAACCATTGGAGGAGTTAAGTATTTGGTCTCGATTCCAGTGTGGCCTAAGGAATGTTAGCAGTCTCTTTTTCCAAAGTTGTGGTGTACATATAACCCACTTAATTCCCTTACACAAGGCTTAGTCATTATCCCCTGTATATTTTGAGAATGTTTGGTGTGTGGCAAATTAATGTAAACTCATCTTTGTTTGGCTTCTTCCAAGCTGTAATTCATTAAATTCTCTATCATTGAGTTATTCCATTTCTTTAGTCTGGGAAAGTCTTTACCAGATAGTCATCTATAATGTTGGTCATTTCTCTCCTTTCATAGTTATAACTTAATTAGTCATAAAACACCACAGGGGATCCATCTAAGCTCCCTTGGAAGCTTTGACGCCAGGAAGACACAAGGACAAGCCTTTCCTGAATTCCTTTCCACTCTCCACTCCAGAGCACAGGGCTCTCCATGCTAGGGACCCAACCATGACTTCAACTCCTGCGTCCTCCTGTCAACCTGAGAAATGGCCCCAGATACACCTGTTTCTAACAACATTAATTGTTTGCAATAGTCTAAGACCTTTATTGGACTTACTAGAAATGAGGTCAACCATATCTCTTGCAACTGAAGATACTTTTCTGTTTCAAGAAGGGGACTGATGAAAGTCTTATTAGTTTCCAGAACAAACTCTCCATACCAAGAAAAAAGAGACACTCAATACTTAAAATACAGTATCCTGGTAAATACAGCCAAGACTTATAGCTTGTTCCGTGTTTATTTCTCACTTACTTGCTGGTCTTATGTAAAGCTCCTCATCTCTCAGGGTCTCACATCTCTAAGAGCTTTTGAGATCTCAAAGTCCATGATTTCAAATGATGTAAAAATTCAAAGGTTAGAGTAAGGAGATCACTTAATTATTTCTATTTGCTTTATATTAAAAATGGTAAAAGATAAAAGATACATAATAAAAAAGTGGTAAAAGGTATGTCATAAGATTTGCCAACTGAGTCATTTCAAGTGCATATTTCAGTATGAAGCACATCTACATTGTACAGTCATTGCCATGAACCATCTCTAGAAATTTTTCATCTTCCAAAACTAAAATTTTTCAGTCCTTAATAATAACTCCATTTCTCCCTGCCCTCAGTCCCTTGCAACCACAATTCTACTTTCTGTTTCCATGATTCTGACTACTTTGTGTTTCTCATATATGCCAAGTAACACAATATCGGTCCTTTGTGTGACTAGTTTATTTTACTAGCATAATATGCTCAAGTAACATCAGTCAGTCAGTTCAGTCACTCAGTCGTGTCCGACTCTTTGCGACCCCATGAATTGCAGCACGCCAGGCCTCCCTGTCCATCACCATCTCCTGGAGTTCACTGAGACGTCCATCGAGTCAGTGATGCCATCCAGCCATCTCATCCCCTGTCGTCCCCTTCTCCTCCTGCCCCCAATCCCTCCCAGCATCAGAGTCTTTTCCAATGAGTCAACTCTTCGCATGAGGTGGCCAAAGTACTGGAGTTTCAGCTTTAGCATCATTCCTTCCAAAGAAATCCCAGGGCTGATCTCCTTCAGAATGGACTGGTTGGATCTCCTTGCAGTCCAAGGGACTCCCAAGAGTCTTCTCCAACACCACAGTTCAAAAGCATCAATTCTTGGGCACTCAGCTTTCTTCACAGTCCAACTCTCACATCCATACATGACCACAGGAAAAATCATAGCCTTGACTAGACAGACCTTTGTTGGCAAAGTAATGTTTCTGCTTTTCAATATGGTATCTAGGTTGGTCATAACTTTCCTTCCAAGGAGTAAGCGTCTTTTAATTTCATAGCTGCAGTCACCATCTGCAGCAATTTTGGAGCCCAAAAAAATAAAGTCTGACACTGTTTCCACTGTTTCCCCATCTATTTCCCATGAAGTGATGGGACCACATGCCATGATCTTCGTTTTCTGAATGTCGAGCCATATGTGAAATAGATAGCCAAAGAGAATTTTCTGTATGAGTCAGGGAACTCAAACAGGGACTCTGTGACAGGCTGAAGGGTGGGGTGGGGAGGAGATGGGAGGGACATCTGGGAGGGAGGGGACATGGGTGTATCTATGGCTGATTCTTGTTGATGTATGACAGAAAACCATAAAATTCAGTAAACCCTTCAATTAAAAAACTAAAAAAAATTCATCCATATCGTAGCATGTATCAGAAATCCCTTCCTTCTTAAATCTGAATAATGTTTTTTATATAAATACTACTTATCTGTCAATAGAAACTTGTGTTGTGAGAAAATTGATTTTTTAAAGAGATTATCTGCTATAGTGCTAACTTCCATCCAAATCAGGTTGCTAGCCACATGTCAAAATCATGTAGTAGTTTTTAAGAATACAGATTATTAGGATTAACTAGATTTGCTAAATCAAAATTTCCATAGCAGGGCTTAGGAATCTGTATTTTAAGAAAAACCAAAGGCCTAAGTTCATATCAAAAAGTAATTGTGCATCTGTCCCCTCTTAAAAAAAAAAACAACATTGTGGGATGATCTGAGTACTAGTCTCTATACCGCATCCAATATAGTCCTGGAAAGTTGTAGTTACAATAATACACGCGTGTGGAGGCAGTGGGTGGGTTGCTAGTTCTCTTCTGACGTAAAGCCTTGGAACTGCAGCAGAAACAATAAAACCCTGGCAGCAGTGCACGCTGGGAGACTTTGATTCTCAGTGCGCTTTTTTGGCTCACAGATTTAAGGACCAAATCACGGGAGTAATACAGAATTGCACCTTGATGCATTAAAGCAGCTCTGTATGGATGCTAATCAGATACTGAAAACCTTTCAACAGGTAAAGATCCTAGAAAGAGATGCCTCCATAAAAGTAAGTGTAAGGTTAGCGTAGCCATGTAAAAACAACACTGTCTACTGACAATCTCCATTTTGCAAAAATTACGACATTTTAAAGAACGAGTCAAGAGACAAAAATTAACATGGACCTTATAAATGTGACAATGCAAGGAAAAGAGAATAGCACAAGACTTGGATGATAGAAAATTAGAGAAATTTGGTCAGTCTCAAAATGATGTCAAAGATATATGACTTTTACAAGGAAAGCAGGGGAGAAAAAAGAAATGCATGATGAACAAACAGGCCTTGGATATTAGTTAAGATAATACTGATTGCTATGACAAATAAACCCCTACGTTTCAGTGGGACAAGAAATAAAAGTTTATTGCTCTGGTATGTGAAATCCAAAGCAGATGCTCCTGATTAGCAGATGGCTCTCCTCCAACTGGCAATTCAGGGAACTAGGTTCTTTCTACCATGTGGCTCCACCATCTCCAACATATGGCTTTTAAGGTTGCCGTGGAATGAGAACTAGCATGGGAGATCGCATGTGGGAGATTTTTATAGGCCAGGTGTGGAAGTGATTTTAAATCTGTTCTTCATATACTTCTTTGGTAAAATATGATCACATAACTTCAAGAGGGGCTGAGAAATGTTGTCTAGTGGGTGTGCAGGAGAAAGGAGAAGCAGGTTAGGCGAACAGCTAGTCTGTCTCTAGCACCATCACTACAAAAGGCCTACAAAACGAAATGCACATACAACCACCTAGGGAGAATGAGGGGCTGAGGGAGATAAGGATGGAAATAAAAGAGCAATAACAAACAAAAACCAACACAGGAAACAAAGAGGATAACTGAAATGGCAGGATAGGGAGCAAGCTTCTGAAGCCTGCACAGAATACAGGAGGAAAAGATCTGAAAATAGTAGAAGAAAACGACAGACATGGAAAGTGGAGACATGAGAACAGAGATTTTAATTTCAGTCTCTAAAAGAAGAAACCAGAACAAAGAATAGACAGGAAGTAACAAAGATGCACCAAAGGAAAAAATTTAAAACAAGAGGCCCAAGTAGGGAGATGTGAATAGCCAACCATGGTCCAGGTAAATGTAGTGAAAGATACTCATGCAAAATACATGTGGAAGAACTTTGGAATTAGAAGGATAAGAAAAAAGAAACCCTACAAGCATACATGAAGGAAACAAATCAATAACAAATTATAAACAAAGCAACAAAATCAGATTAGGAACTATTTTCTTCTGCTTCTTGAGATCCCAAGAGACAATGTTGCAACATCTTTTGATTTGGGGGAAGGAGTTTTGGTGAAAAAAGAAAAGAATTTTATAGGAAGAGTCAATGTTTCAATGCTAAGACAGCAGAATAAAATTCTCCAAAAAGGTAGAATTCAGAAATATTTGACTCAAGTAATACTTTACAAAGTAAGGAAAGGAAATATAGAACAAAAACAAAATGTTTTCACTGAACAGCATACTCCCAGGTCAGTTCAGTTCAGTTGCTCAGTCGTGTCCGACTCTTTGCGACCCCATGAATCACAGCACGCCAGGCCTCCCTGTCCATCACCAACTCCCAGAGTTCACTCAGACTCACGTCCATCAAGTCAGTGATGCCATCCAGCCATCTCATCCCCTGTCGTCCCCTTCTCCTCCTGCCCCCAATCCCTCCCAGCATCAGAGTCTTTTCCAATGAGTCAACTCTTCGCATGAGGTGGCCAAAGTACTGGAGTTTCAGCTTCAGCATCATTTATGGCAGGAAGTGAAGAGGAACTAAAAAGCCTCTTGATGAAAGTGAAAGTGGAGAGTGAAAAAGTTGGCTTAAAGCTCAATATTCAGAAAAGGAAGATCATGGCATCCGGTCCCATCACTTTATGGGAAATAGATGGGGAAACAGTGGAAACAGTGTCAGACTTTATTTTTGGGGCTCCAAAATCACTGCAGATGGTGACTGCAGCCATGAAGTTAAAAGATGCTTACTCCTTGGAAGGAAAGTTATGACCAACCTAGATAGCATATTCAAAAGCAGAGACATTACTTTGCCAACAAAGGTTCATCTAGTCAAGGCTATGGTTTTTCCTGTGGTCATGTATGGATGTGAGAGTTGGACTGTGAAGAAGGCTGAGCGGTGAAGAATTGATGCTTTTGAACTGTGGTGTTGGAGAAGACTCTTGAGAGTCCCTTGGACTACAAGGAGATCCAACCAGTCCATTCCGAAGGAGATCAGCCCTGGGATTTCTTTGGAGGGAACAGCATACTCTAAATGAGTGCAAATCAAATTAAATGCCTCAAGAATGAAAGTCTTATGGGTAAAACCTAGTATTGAAAGCAAATATTAAAACACATGAAACATAGCTTAGAATTTTTAAACTGTGTCTTTACAAAACTGAATGCAAATGTCCAAGATAATTATTAAAAGGAAATATATAATATAAAAGAAGGTAGTTACACAAATCTGGCTTATATTACCAGAAACTAGGAAGTGGTGATAGGGATGAGAGGCAAATTGCAGAGTGAAAATTTTCAATATTCTTTAAAATGCACCTTTCAGTCTTGATGTTAGAAAGAAAATTAGGGAACTTTGGGCTAAAAGGATGCTTTTAAAGTTTAAAGTTAATGACAAGTATATTTTTAAATATGGTAAGAATTCTGGCTCAAAGAGAATCTGGGTGGCAATCCCCATCACCCTCTTTCAACTTCTAACTTAATAGCTGTTGAAAATAAAATTTGATGAAAATTCTCAATAACAATGAAAACAAAGACTGAAAGACATTTAGAATCTGGGAGGAATTAGCACTAGTTAAAAGACAGTTGGTGGAGCTGTAGTTTCTGACACATTCTAACTTGGCTTCACGGAACAGAATTCCAAAGAACAAGCTTCCTGCCTCTGCCACCATCCATGTGTTCAG
Organism: Bubalus kerabau; assembly: GCF_029407905.1. Lineage (NCBI taxonomy): Eukaryota > Metazoa > Chordata > Mammalia > Artiodactyla > Bovidae > Bubalus > Bubalus kerabau. The sequence continues at coordinate 27,956,414 of NC_073632.1, read as the reverse complement.
AGTGCCAGAACCTATAGCCACCAGGATACTGCAAATATCTCTCTACCCACTGAGAGATGGTCTCTAAACCAGAGTATCCTCTGCCTAGCTCCAGATGCTGCAAACTCCTGGAAAAACTCAGACACAAATTAAAAGACAATCTCTGGGTGCAGTGCATTTTCTGAGACAAGTAGTCCTGATAGTAGACAAAGTGCCTGTTAAAGTGCAGTGCATGCCTACAGTATAGTCCTTCAGACACTGTTAGCAGTTCAAATGAACAATAAGCTAATTAGTGGGGATGGAAGGAAGAAAGGAGGGTGTGGGGGGAAGAAAGAAAACGTCTGCTAGAACACAGCAGAGATACACTCCATCAAAGCAAGAAATATAGTAACTGGGACAAATTCATGAGGTGTGGAGATGAACCTGCTATAAATCTATAGATTTGGATAATGATGAGCAGAGTGAGATGATCGTGTAACCCAGCTGGTGCCTGCAAGTTATAAAATATGGAAGGAGAGAAACTAAGAAGAAACTGACAGCAAAGAGCTGATAAAAAAGCGCTGCAAAAGAGAAAGAATAAAGTCACATTTGGGACTTCAAGGTAGATTGAAAACACAATTACCTCTGCTTTCTCTTGATAAACCAATCAAATTATTTAAAGGAATTTGAAACATATACACAAGCACACATGACATTAACTTAAATTCAAGAGGACAAAGGGAAAAAGAGAAGATAAGAGTAGGCAAGAAATAGGAATAAAAATTTGAAAACTGAAAAGCAGAGAAAGTATCTGACCCTTCAAGGAGCAGGTAAACAAATACAAGCCAGTTGGCACCACGGGAACCCAGAAAGCCTTTAGGCTTTTATAAGTTAGAATTAAGAGCAGATATAGTGCTTTAAAGTATAAAGGGAAGCATATAGACCCCAAACTGTGTGAAGCCTGGCCAACACTCACCCGTGTTTGGCCACGTAAGCTCTTTGGACAAGCTGAACTAGAAATTCTGGAATTGGAAATTCTAAGAGAGGAGCTAGACTTTTTGTAATGTAAGACTTAGAAGATCAAACCAAGAGGTCCAACATACACAGCTGTGACACCCAGCCTCCCTCTTCCCACTTGGCTCTTGGCTCTAAACCATGGCAGCTGCATTTATGCCCTGTAGGCAGGGACTGGAGTCCTCCCTGGGGAAACACACTGCACCAGAGGCAAGGTGTTCAGGGACAGATGGTTCGGGATCCCTCCCAGAAAGCTGTCTGAATCTCTGTCCACCCAAACTTTAATGAAGCTCTTACTTGAAAAGCCTCTCTCACACTGCACACAGCTACAATCAGCGCTAAGTGGCCTAGGATCACTGGAGGTTGTAGAGAATCTCAAATGTTGAGACTGAAATACACAAACAGAAACAAAGAACCTCAGGAGACCTAGAGACAACAGAAGTAAATTTTTTGGAAAAAAATGATTAATTCATATTCTCAGGAAAGATGAAAGAAATATTGACTCCAAAAGAAAACAAAAAAAACGAGAATTCTACTTTTAAGACATGTTCAGGGAAACATGAAGAAAGTTCTGGATATTAAGGATTTGGTACAATAAATGCAAAATTCAATTAAAATGTTAAAAAAAATACCTGCCAGGAAAAAACAAAATTGTAGGGAAAACATAAGAATGTTAGAGATACTAACCAGGATGGTAAACAGCCAAGTAAAAGAAGGACAAGAAAGAATAGAGAAAACAAAAAAGAGAAAAATATCAAATTAAAATACAAATTTCTAGAACCAGATAGCATGCTCTTTCAGGTTGAGGGCCTGCTTCAAATATCTCAGTGAACAAAGACACTTCCCAGGTTATTTGGTTGTGACTCTCAAGAAACCTCAGAGATAAAGATCCTGAAAGCCTCCTCAAAGGAACACTAGACCCACAAATAAACAGAAATGTCAAGTTATAAAAGAGAATATTTAGAAACTGCAATTCCCTACCCTGCCAAAGGAGAAAAAAAGTGTGATGGTAGGAACACATGTATACCTGTGGTGGATTCATTTTGATATTTGGCAAAACTAATACAATTATGTAACGTTTAAAAACAAAATAAAATTTAAAAAAAAAAGTGTGATGGTAGAATAACAACAACAACACAATTTTTTTAGACCTTCAAATTCTCAAAATTTTACTTCACTTATACCCTTTCTTAGACATTCCCCAAAAATTAGCTCTACTGAAGCAAGGAAAGAAACCAAGAAAGAGATACACAAGAGTCCAGGAAAGAAAGGGTTTGACACAGGAAAGAAGTGAATTCTGATGAAGGCAATGGGGATGATGATGATGGTAAAGGGAAATTTAACATAGTAGGGAAGCTAGGCCTTCAAATCTGTGCTGCTGGTCCAAAGAGCTGAGAGTCCCAATCAAAGTAGAAAGGACCCCTCCAGGAGATACATAAGACTGACGAATTAAGAGGAGATTAGTCTTCAGTGAAAAAGTCTATGTATGAATTAATGGTAGATATATGAAAATTGGAGGAGGAAATGGCAACCCACTCCAGTACTCTTGCTTGGAAAATTTCAGGGACAGAGGAGTCTGGCAGGCTACAACAGTTCATGGGGTCACAAAGAGTCAGACATGACTGAGCGACTAAGCACACACACATATGAAAATTAATCAAACAATAAATGAGCGTTAGGGAGAGCAAAATAGTTGTACTTATGCTATATTATATGGATAATGGGCTTCCCTGGTGGCTCAGTGGTAAAAGAATATGTCTACAATGCTGGAGACACGGGTTTGGTTCCTGGGTCAGGAAGATCCCCTGGAGAAGGAAATGGCAACCCACTCTAGTATTCTTTCCTGGAAAAGCCCATGGACAGAGGAGACTGGAGGGCTACAGTCCATAGGATCAACAAAGAGTCAGACACGACTTAGCAGCTAAACAACAACATGGTAATGAGGAAAGTATGCTATGCTATGCTACGTCGCGTGAGTCGTGTCCGACTCTGTGCAACCCCATAGACGGCAGCCCATCAGGCTTCCCGTCCCTGGGATTCTCCAGGCAAGAACACTGGAGTGGGCTGCCATTTCCTTCTCCAATGCATGAAAGTGAAAAGTGAAAGTGAAGTCGCTCAGTCATGTCCGACTCTTAGCGACCCCATGGATTGCAGCCTAACAGGCTCCTCCGTCCACGGGATTTTCCAAGCAAGAGTACTGGAGTGGGGTGCCATTGCCTTCTCCGTGAGGAAAGTATACCTAATCATAATAATGTAAACATTAAATACTGATTGGTAGAAAAACTATGAAAATGCTCTTGTGGGATACTGAGGGTGGAGTGTATTAGAGAGATAATACTAAGGAGGTAACCCTTATATTCTAGTATGATGATAAGGACAAACAGTAAAGAGATAACATATAAGCATGCTATTTAAACTAAGAAGGTAATTAGAAGAAACTAAAAGATGATGTTCAGAAGTGTTGTCCTTGGATGGGGGAATGAAATGGTCAGACTGAAGTCAATGTGAGGCAGATAATTGCTTTTCTTTGTGGTAAACTTGTTATAGGCTATCTGTCATTTAAAATAGAATATTAAATAGCATAGCTCAGTTGGTAAATCATCTGCCTGCAATGCAGGAAACCCAGGTTCAATTTCTGGGTCAGGAAGATCCCCTGGAGAAGGAAATGGCAACCCACTCCAGTACTCTTACCTGGAGAATCCCATGGACAGAGGATTCTGGCAGGCTATAGTTCACGGGATCACAAGAGTCAGAGATGACTTAGCGACTAAACAACCACCACCAATAAGAAAAAGGAAATAATTGTATGATAAAAACATCTGAATTTTACAGAGGAAGATTCTAAGTCTGAAAACAATATACTGCAGGATTCAGAAGAATTTTTCAGGGAAATGCTCAGCATCCTCAATTAAAAATAAAATAAAACCTCTATAAACAAGATTGCAAAAATCATAAGTAACAAACATGATAGAAAAGAAAACTTGCAATTAGAAAAGACTTAAACAGAGCTAACAACATGAAAATAAAAATATTGGAAACTCTAAGGAAGATAAGAACTGTCGCAGGAAATGGAAGCAATATTGTGAAGGCCAAACCTACACAGCCATCCAGGAAGCTGGAGGAAAGGGACGATAGATGAAAATGATGGGAAGATCACGGAGATGTAAGTCAGAGAAGAGGACCTATGTAAGACGCAGTGTTCACAAAGAAAAGCTCAAAGCAAAAGTAATAACCAGGACCTGCAATGGGCTGAATGTTTATTTCCCCCTCAAGTTTCATATGCTGAAACTAAACCCCCAATGTCATGATATTGGAGGTAAAGGGCCTTTGGGAAGTGACTAGTGATTAACTTTGGGAATGAGATTAGTGCCCTTATAAAACAGGACTGCAAGGAGATCCAACCAGTCCATCCTAAAGAAGATCAGTCCTGGATGTTCATTGGAAGGACTGATGCTGAAGCTGAAACTCCAATACTTTGGCCACCTGATGTGAGGAACTGACTCATTGGACAAGACCCTGATGCTGGGAAAGATTGAAGGCAGAGGAGAAGGGGACGACAGAGGATGAGATGGTTGGATGGCATCACCAACTTGATAGACATGAGTCTGAGTAAACTCCGGGAGCTGGTGATGGACAGGGAAGCCTGGCGTGCTGCAGTCCATGGGGTCGCAAAGAGTCGGACACGACTGAGCGACTGAACTAAACTGAAAAGAGGTCTGGGAACACTCTGGACCCTTTCGTTATGCAAGGTTTCAGCAATGCCATGGCTATCTATGAACAAGAAAGCATAGAATCAGAAAGACGTCTTTCTTCACCAGACACCAAATCTACCAGCACCTAGATCTTGGACTTCCCAGCTTCCAGAACTGTGAAAAATAAAGTTCTGTTATTTAGAAGCCACTCAGTCTACAGTATTTTGTTACAGCAGCCTGGACAGACTAACACAAAACCCTCATAGGACAAAATATTCTGAGCTGAAGGAAACAACCTCTGTACATTGAGAGGCTCCCTCTGTTCTAGAAAGTTTATCAATAAAAAGAAGCATACTCTTGAAAAAGTTTTAACTGCCCCCACCCTCGCAAAAAAAAAAAAGGCGGAAGAAAAAAAGATCTTACAAATACTCAGGAAGAAAATTTATGTTCCCTTAAAAAGAATGATGGTCAAGGATAATGGTCAATAAAGTAATGTCCTGAGAATATTTGCAGAATAAGGGTGTAACCTGTTTTTTGTGTGTGTGCTCAGTTGCTCAGTCTTGTCTGTCTCTTTGAGACCCCATGCATTGGAGCCCACCAGGTTCCTCTGTCCATGGAATTTTCCAGGCAAGAATACTGGGTTGGGTTGCCATTTCCTACTCCAAAGGATCTTCCCGACCCAGGAATCGAACTCCTGTCTCTTGCGGCTCCTGCATTGGCAGGCGAATTCTTTACCACTGAGCCACCTGGGAAGCCCTCTCTCAATTTTATAACTTGCCAGTTTATAGTTCATACATTAAAGCAGAAAAAGACATTGTCACTTCTTTTCTTTCTTTTTTTTATTGAAGTATGGGTGATTTACAACCTTGTTTAAGTTTCTGGTGTATAACAAAATGATTCAGACACTTTCCATATTCTTTTCCATTCCTTTTCATATTCTTTTCCATTACAGCTTATTACAGGATATTGAATATAGTTCCCTGTGCTATACAGTAGGAACTTATTGCTTATCTATTTTATATGTGTGTATCTATTAATCTCAAACTCTGAATTTATTCTTCCCATGCCTCTTTTCACCTCTGGTAACCATAAGTTTGTTTTCCAAAGACATTCTTATTTATTATACCCTTGCTTATTAAACATCACCTTATTAGTTTCCTATTACTTATGTAACAAATTACCACAACCTTGGTGGCTTAAAACACCAGGAATTTATTTTCTCAGAGTTCTGGAAGCCAAAAGTTTAAAATCAAGGTGGCGGCTAGGCTATGCACCCTCCGGAGGCTCAGAGGAAGAATCCATTCCTTGCCTCGCCCAGCATCTGATGGCTTCCAGGCATCCCTGGTTTTCCTTGGCTCATAGTTCCATCAGTCCAGTCTCCGCCTCTCTCTTCCTATTTTCTTCTATTCATGTCTGTCGAAACTCCCTCAGCCTCTCTCTAATAAGGACAAATGTGATTGCACTGAGTTCACCCAGATAATCCTAGAGAAATTCTTCAAGCTCTTCAACTTCATCACATCTTTTGTCATTCAAGGCAATATTTGATCTTTTGCCAAATAAGGTAAAATGATCAGACTCTAGGGATTAGAATATGGATATATCTTTGGGGCTGCCATTCAGCTCACTATACCACCTATGTTAACTTCTTGAAAAAAAATTACTTGTAAATATCTTCCAGCTGATTAAGAGAATAAAATCAAGAGCTCATGAATGAGGAAATTGTGGTATACAGTACTGGCAGATAAAACATGATTTTCTAAATAATTATTCAAAGTCTATCACCTTGTTCAACAAAATACAGAAAAATAATTCTCAAGACAGAATGTCTATGAAGAAAAGACAACAACTGTCTGTACATTAAGTCCATGTTATTTTGCACATTTAAAATTTTGAACCCTATCAATGTACTCTTATCCAAAAATTAGTTTAAAAGAGATGAATATTTTGGAAAAAGAACTTAAATCCTCACCTCATATTATAAACGCACATTTTAAGTTAATTGACTATTTAAACACAAAATGTGAAACTGTTAACACCCTTGAAAATTATTAGCGAACTTAATTTTATTATGCAAAAGGGCATTTAAACTATATAGTCATTTGAAGAATGAAGTTTTTATATAATTAGTTGCATTAAAAAAACTATTCTCTATTCTCTATGCGTTTAAAGCCAAATGGCAGACTGGAAAGCAAACAAAGCAGGGAAATATTTATAAAAGTGATGGCACGTAATACAATTATTCTTATTATAATTACATATCAAAGAAAGAGAAGACTTCCAGGGTTGTGGTGGAGAGAAGGGAGAATTGAGGAAGATGTAATAAATACCCTGGAGAGCAGGAGGGACATGTGAACAGATGGGAGGTGCAGGTCAGGGCAGTAGTTTGGGTGCTGAACTAAAGCATCTACAGAGATTCAACGCAAACCCGAGGCATGAACATTTCACTGATGCCAAGTGAAAGTATTTTATATAGAGATTTTCAGTAAAATGTATCCATAGAGTAGATGTTAGTAACACCAAAAATATATATATATTTCAAATCTAATGAAGATAGCCCCTGCATGCATGCATGATACATGCTAAGTTGCTTCAGTCGTCTCTCTTTGTGACCCCATAAATTGTAGCCCACCAGGCTCCTCTGTCCATGGGATTCTCCAGGCAAGAATACTGGAGTGGGTTGCCATTCCTTCTCCAGGGGATCTTTGCGACCGAGGGATCCAATCCACCTCTCTCACGTGTCACACTGGCAGGCAGGTTCCTTACCACTAGCGCCACCTGGCAAGTCAAGACAGCCCGGGCCCCATATAATTAGAATCGTAGGCTCTCTAGAGGAGAAGGGATTTCAAATAGCAATTGTTATCTCAATGCTGTTTCAATAGCTTTCTTATAGTTTTCTTTCTTACACAATTTTATCAAAGCCAAAATTGATAAACCACAATTTATGTCTTGATACCTCCAGAACCCTGAATATTATAAATTAATTTTGTATCTTTAAAATCTTATTAAATAGTTTTGATGGTTGAAAGGAATACAAAAGAGATACTTTTTAGTCTGGAGTTCATGATGGTCAAAAATGCATCAAGGATGATGGTAAACTTTTTCAACATTTGCTTCCTCTTTCTGGAATATACTATCATTATCATAAGAAATCTATTGACCATTAATAGGCTTTTTACTACGTGGGTTGTAATTTACCACAAGCTAGACTGAATTTGAATATGAGGGCTTCCCTCAAAGCTCAGTTGGTAAAGAATCTGGCTGCAATGAAGGCGACTTGGGTTCGATTAATGGGTCAGGAAGATCCCCTGGAGAAGGAAATGGCAACCAACTCCAGTATTCTTGCCTGAAGAATCCCATGGATAGAGGAGTCTGGCAGGCTACAGTCCATGGGGTTGCAAGAGTCAGACACAACTTAGTGACTAAAGAGAGAGAGACTGAATTTAATAAAAACATAGCAAAAAATATGTAGAAAACATATGATATGTTTACCTTTTTAATCAGGTGTTAGAAATTTCCTCAAGCCTCAGAGGATTACACTGAATATGCAAAATATGAAACACCTTTTCTAAGAATATAGCCATTGCTAATAAAATAGATGTTATGGGAATTACAGGGCTCACCATTTTGCAACTCAGGAAAATGAAGACTAAACCTTATAAACCTTATAGCTGGTGGCAAGAAATGTCTTTTAACAGAGAAGTGATGCAGAATTTATTTTAAATATTTGGTTATCAAAAATAACCACAGAAGCATAATTTAGTGGAATGTTTTTAGACATAAAAGCTGTTGAAAGCATGAAACACAAGATATATCTCAATGAAGATCAAGGAAAATGTTCTTGTTAGAAACCTGCTGACCTCATTAAGTGAGTTTAATATTTAAATATGATGGACTCTAGGGAGAATGAATAACAAACACCGTGTAACTGCTAAAAGTAACAGATGGTGAGAAAAAACCTCTTGCATAAACCTTTCCTCTGCTTGTGGCTGTATAGATTGTGAATGAAAGGCGAACTATATTTAACTGCAACACGAAGAAGGGATCTAATATATTGAACACCTGGAATCATCCTAATTCTGGGTCCAGGGTTACAGAAAAAAATTAGCATTTGGTAGTTCTATCCTCAGAGGTGCATTGACCTTGATGAGATAGGGCCTATCCAGTGTAGGAAGTTATTCCTTATTCAAAAGAGATGTTAGAATAACAGTGCATGTCACAAATGCAGGCGTCTTTACAACAGGCCATACAAATAAGGTGAAATGAGACTAGAAAGCACCTAAGAGATACAGGGGTGGGGCGGGGGCCGGGGTGTGAAAAATAATTTTGTATTCCTGAACTGTATACCTACTGTCCAGAACTAGGATATCAATCATATTTTCCTGATACAGACTGAAAAGGAAAATGGAAAACTCTCTATTAGCAGATGACATTATCCTGTATGTTGAAAATCCTAAGGAATCCACTAAACAACTATCAGAATTTATCAGTGTGTTCAGCAAGGTTATAGACTATATCAATAAGATCAATACACAAAAATCAGTTGTACTTCTACACAATAAACAGTCCAGAATCACTTTGCTGTGCACCTGAAATTAATACAATGTTGTAAACAAGTTATATTCAAGTATAAAATCAGAATGTTTTAAAAAACAGTCCAAAAATAAAATTAAGAAAACAATATTATTCACAATAGCATCAAAAAGAATAAAATGGGAATCAAAGTTATCAAATGAAGTATAAAGCATATACTCTGAAACTATAAAGCACTGTAAAATATTAAAGATCTAAATAAATGGGAAAACATCCATGTTCATGGATCTAAAGATTTAATGTTGTTAAGATGGCAACAAAGAAATAAAAAAGATAACAATAATCCTTCAAAAAACTAATCTACAATCCTTATCAAGAATCCCAGCAGACTTCTTTGTAGAAATGGACAGATTTCAAAATTCACATGTATTGTAAGTGACTTGAAATAGACAAAACAATCCTGGGGGTGGAAAAAAAAAAGTAAGAGGAATCACACTTCTCCATTTCAAAACTTACTACATGAGTAATCAAAACAGTGTGGTCCTGGCATAAGGACAGACAGAAAGACAGATGGGATGGAACTGTGTCCAGAAATAAACCCATACATCTATGGTCAACTGGTCTTTTGACAGTGGTGTTGGGGCCATCCAATGATGAAAGAATAATTTCCTCAACAAATTGCACTGCAACAAATGAAAAAACTACATGCAAAAGAATGACGTGAAACTCCTCCTCGCACCATATACAAAAATCAACTCAAAATTGATAAAAGGCTTAAAAGTAAGAAATAAAACTACAGTTCTTAGGGAAAAAAAAAAACATGGGAGTAAATCTTTAATGGCTTTGGGTTTCAAGTGACTTTTGGTTATGATACCAAAAGCATGAGTAACACAGGAGAAAAATAGATAAATTGGACTTGAAAACATAAAACGTTTATGCTTCAAAGAACATCACACACACACACACACACACACACACACACACACACACAAAGTGAAAAGATAATCCACAGAGCGGGAGAAATCTGCTTTGCAAATCATATATCTGGTAGACTTATATCTAGAATATATAAAGGACTCTTCCAACTTAATATTTAAAAAGGAATCCAGTTAAAAATAAAGAGTCTGAATAGACCATTCTGTGTCCCTCTGCCCCTCACTCCCATTGAGAAGCAGTTTTTTACTCTATCAAGACAAGCTACACTTTCAAAATCTTTAATTCCTCTATAATCTGAGTCACATTCCAGCTCTTCCCTATTCCACACTGCTCAGTCTTTGAAAATGTCTTAGTCGTTTACAGCTAAAGAAATGCAAAACATCATGCAGCATCTGTCAATGTCTAAAACCCTTTAGGTATTTTGTTTTTCACAAGACCTCTGAAGATGCCTTCTCTGGTCTTTACCAACTTTGCAAGGAGTAAGACTATTTAAGCTTCACTTTCTCCTCCCCATAGGGACGGTATCTTCCTCATCTGACCCCATTTTAAATACTATATTGTTCTGTGTTTTATACAACATAGAACTATATACTATACTGTATTATCCTTTAATTATTTATCTACTGGTTCTCCCTGGTGGCTCAGACAGTAAAGAATCCTCCCACAATGCAGGAGACCCAGGTTTGATCCCTGACTCAGGAAGATCCCCTGGAGAAGGGAATGGCAATCCACTCCAGTATTCTTGCCTGGAGAATTCCACAGACAGAGGAGCCTAGCAGGCTACAGTCCATGGCATCACAAAGAGTTGGAAACAACAGAGCAAGTAACACTTTCACTTTGTCATGTTTTTAAACCTCAAAAGGATTGACTCTCTTTTTTTTAAGGTAGGAGTTATTCATTTTACTGCTTTTTTATACCTGTGATAGATGCATAAAAAGTTCAATCAAGTTTTTTGAACTGATTAATATCTTGCTTTATTGGCTTTGATGTTGCATAATGAAATGTCACAGAATTGTTATGACTGCCTAAAGGAGTAGTGTAGAATAGTTTGGGATATCCTCAAATTAGAAGATCACCATAAATGAAATCTATCTTAGAGCAGCCTAAAAGTAAGTCTTATTTGAAATCTGACTTTCAGATTTCACAAATAACTAGCACTTTTATTTTTGCCAGAACGCATATTTGGATGGAGTGGCCGATACTGGATTCAAAGCTGGCTTCCTACTTCTTGTGCCTAACAGCTCTCTGGGTCACTTTTGGAAGCCACACGTTATTTTGGCATTTCTTTGGATGTCTTTGGATTTCTTATACAAGTAGCACATTGTTTCCAGCGCCTGGGCCATCTGAAAAAAGTAAAAATTCTACCTCTGTGTTGCAGGCAGTTAATGACTGGATGAGCCCCAGTCAAGCAAGAAGGCAGTTCAGTCATTCCCCTTGCCAAACCTAGAGCAAAGATGGCTAGGAATTGGCTTGGAGGGTCCTATAAAAAACAGACTGACTTGAACTTCACTTAAATAGAAACCAAACTCCAGCATAAGGTTTGAAATCGTCTAAACCCCCATCTTACTTTATTAGTTCTGCTCGTCTTTGTGTTGTTATTGTTGTTTTTAATACCGCTGAACCTTTCCTGGGTTTTAGTCGGAACTGGAAGTGCCAAAAAAACACCACCTCCAAATACTGCCATTGTATTTCTGTCCTAACCAGAAGTGGGAGGCGCTGGAAATATCAAGACACCACAATTAAAATCCATCCAATTACAATTCATGCAACAAAGAATACAAATAACAAAACAGTAGCCAATGTGGCTTTGAAAGGATTAAGTTTGAGGCCCACTGGCATTCTTTTAAAAACTGCAAATATATATAAATCAGGAAATAGAAAAGAAGAAATGAAACTGCTTATCTGAGAATGATTGGAAGGCAAAGTTGTAAGCATATGTAAGTGAAATCCACTCCACGCCCCAGTATCCATTTTAACTATTAATATCAATGCTTTTTCTGTTAAAAGACTTCAGTGAGGGCTAAATACAAATGGATGGTTAGATTTTACATTAATTCATTGTTTCTATACAATGTGTTGAAGATACAGTATAAGAATAATTTTTAAAGTGGAAGAGAATAGAAATAGAGACATGGGTCATCTACCACCAGAATGATCAACTTCTGAGTGGTTGAGACTGAATGCTGAAAATTTGTAACTAGGAGCAGATTTTCAAAATAAACAATAAACTGGTGTGTATTGAGCAGCCACTGCATTATCAGCATTGTGCACACTGAGAACCAAGGGACTGAAAATGTTGGTTTCAGTAGCAGAAGCAGGAAGGAACAGTTTTAGGAGGAACATGGTCGCTTTTATTTGAGACATGTTGTGTGTTGGGATGAATTGGCACTTGAATATTCAGAGCCTAGGGGAAAGCTGGGAACTAGAGACAGTAGTGTACATTGAATCTCTAAGGGTGAATAGAATCGACAAAGAAAAGATGATGATGATGACCTAAATGGGAAGGAAATCCAAGGAAGAGGCAATATATGTATACATTGATATAGTGATAAAGTGTGACTGGTTCACTTGCTGTACAGCAGAAACCAACACATAAAGCAACTATATTCCAAATAAACAAATAAATGAGGAGATGACAGATTACACATGACCCTTGTAGGTGGACAGGATGAAAGAGAGAAATCAGAGAGTCTAGGGCCAGCTTCATGGCTGTGACTTGAGGTCTCTCAAGGGCTCCAAGTCTAGTGAAAGGCTGTACTACTATAGTCTCAAAATTCTTCATAATCTGATCTCTGAACTTGTTTTGTAAGGAAAGTTGGATGGGTTCATGGAGCATGTGAGTAAGCAGAGGGAATACACACCCTGTACACGTTCACCCCTCCTCGCCTTCCCGTCGCATGTCGTGCTGTCCCCAGACACAGAATTCCAGTACCCAAGATGTGCAGAAGGGAGTTCGGCAAGACTCAAAGTGAGTACCAGGTGATCTTCAACTGAGGAGGAGGGCCATGGAGGAAGGCTGAAAGCCCCAAGAGGCCATGATTTCTGTTCAAACCAGAATTTGCTGGCTTGAAAGAAATCCACGCCTTTCTGAGAAACATGAATTACCATGAAACCTTCTATCTTTTCTTACTTGTGCTATGTCCCTGCATTAGCCAATTGCTGGCACTGAAAACAACACAGAAGGAAAGGGATCAATCAGGTTCCTTGATTGATCAAGAAACCACAGTTCTTTGGCCTTTCAGTCCTTCCTTACCCATGGTACAGTGTCAATAGAATGCATGCATATCAACAAGTGGACTTTAAAAAAACAGCAGTTTGTTTTGCCCAATGATTCCACTCTTCTGGAAAAAAATGAATATGCATGTATCAGCTAAAAAATTCTAACTGTGCAATTTCAATGATTCTACATATAAATGAAATGCTCTTAAATTTACATTTAAAATTGGTATAGAAAATAAAGACGAATGGTAAAATTCACAGTAAAAATTTTTATTTTTAATTTTTTTTATTTAGAATGACATTAAATAGCAAATTAAAAGACACCATCACAAATGAAGAGAGAAACTTCATGAGACAGGAAAAGGCTTTTTTAGTATTTTTCACAGTACTTTTCCTCTTTTCTGGACAAGGGAACTCATATTTCCATTTTGCACTCAGCCCCACAGATTTTGGAGCTGACTCTTGAGACGGTCATTAGGTTGAAGAGAAATCATTATCATCAGTCACGGAAGGAAAAGGAAATGTGTTTGAGAAAGAGAGTGAGCTTTGGGTCATTTACTCAAATACAGCCCTGCAACAGCTCTCTTGCTGGCGGTGGGTAGGACAAGACTTGTGATGCCTGCCCTCCTGCCAGCAGAGGGCCAGAGATCAAGGAAAATGGTTCACCTCTGAAGTCCACCTCCCTTCCCTTCTGTCTCTGGGCTGGGGATGGAGAACAGACATGGGGCACCAGGCTAATCTGGTAATCTCTCAGAGAGCAACATGGGGAGAGTAGTTGGATTGGAAGCCAGTTTCAAAACACTAAGGAGTCAGCAAAGAGAAAATGAGTGCAGCAAGGATAAACTACACCCTCAAGAAGTATACTGGAAATCTAGATCGATGGATAGGTAGAAGACTGAAATGGATGGCTGGATGAATGGATGGCTGGATGGACAGGTAGATGGGGAAAAGCTGGATGGATGAACAGATGGATGGATAAATTGACTTAAATAATTTCCATTCTAATCTATAGATTTAGAACTAATATATTATGAAATGGGAAATGGGAGAGTATTGTAATAAGATATTTGAAAGCCAAGAACATCACTGAAAATGAAGGAGGAAACAGACAGAACAGGCTCCATCTTGAAAGCAGGACTCCATCTTGGGCTGCACTGTGGACTTTGAGCTATATGCCCAGTATCTATGGAAACAACATACCAACTGGAAAACCAGACCCCCGGATGGAAAGCCCCAGGGCTTGTACCTAGACTCTCTGTCGCCTGAAGAATACCCTAATAATCTGTGTAATCAAATAGGATCATAAATTCTATTATGCTTATTGGGGTATGACCACAGGCCTATTGATAATTGTCCACTGTTAACTACCGAGGCTTAAGGCATATGAATCACGGGTTAACTTTGATTGTATCTTTCTTTTCCTTTGTCCAGACTAGTTTCAGAGAATTTGGGGAGGTGGCTTTGGGCACGTACACTTTGGGTATATATGGTTTTCACAAAAACTGGTGTGGGTCCTTGGCTAAGAGGAGACTCTGCCTTGGGCCCACTGATGTAATAAACTGCCCTCCACTATCTGCATTGTCCTTCTGAGTAAGTTTGTTTCCCAGAACATGTGGCTACAACAAAAATATCGTGTAAAAAAAATTCTACATGGAACAAAATATCACTTTTAGGTGAATAGGACATTGGTTTATAAATGAAAATTGGACTTTCATACATAGGTAGCTTGGTCAATTCCTTTCTGTTTGCTAGATGTTCCTTTCACCATGAAAGGGAAATGCTGCTGTCTATGCCTATGGACAGACACCAGGGCTGTTCTAAACAGCAGACCATATTTGGTACTTTTAGCCCACTGGTGGAGAAGGAAATGGCAACCCACTCCAGTATTCTTGCCTGGAGAATCTCAGGGACAGAGGGGCCTGGTGGGCTGCCGTCTACGGGGTTGCACAGAGTCAGACACAACTGAAGCAACTTAGCAGCAGCAGCAGCAGTCCAATGGTAGGTATTGGCTACAATAAACTCAACATCCATAGTCTTCCTCAGGAGCAAATTTTATCCCACAATAGGAAACGGCCTGATTTTTGCCTAGAGATGGGAATTCAATCTGTGCCTTTGAAAGATGCTTCCTTCAACATAAAGCCAAGCAGCCCACAGGGGACTTGGCCCTACAACTTCTACCTCATTAACAGCTAATGAGTAGACCTCAAGGCCAAACAACAGGGAAATTCCTGCTTTGGTTATTCCAGGTTCAAGTTTATGGCATTGGCCTCCAGACCGAAATCGGCTTGCAGAAAACTGAAACACACTCTGTACTAATAAAAACACAAACTGCACATACCACAAGGCATCTTTGAATGATTACACCTGAAGGACAAACACAAGTTGCAGCGAGATCATTTGCTTTTCAAATATTTCCAAGGGGGTCGTATTATAGCTTCCCATTCAGAACAAATTCCTGGCCCTAACTTTGCTTTCAACAAGTTCACTGATTATACAGGGAAAGCCACTGTAGGAACCAATCTATCTTTCTCTGTATTGCCAACTCTTGGTCCTGTTATCACATCTGTTTTCACAGCGTGAACAAGTTTGGGTTTTAATCTCAGTTAAAGGCACCGAGTTTGAGGCTCCTGACAAATGATGGGCTTTACCTATTGTGGTGTCAGTGGCTGTAACAAAGAGGCTTGAGGGGGGAAAAGGGGGAAGGAAAAGAGGTTCTACTTACTTTTGAAACACAGAGATTCTACTTCTTGTAGAATAATACTCATCTGAAGATTAGTTTGAACTATCAGAGAGAAGAAATGTCCTGCTTCCACCACTTCATGCCTCAGGACCTCCCCACCCCACATCAAGATACACAGGATCTGGAGCTCCTTTGTCCCCCTATCCATCAAATACCCATTTCAGACCCAACAGTAATGCCCAGTTCAATTATCTGTGCATCTTTGCAAGCCAGCAGTCTATTCAGATCCCTGGTTAGTTGAGGTGTGTCTTGGGGATACTAGCCAGCTGTTCTTTCTTTCCTCAGTTGGACCTGTTAGGTTCAGGTTCGGGTCATTGCATGTTTGAGTTCACAGCAAAAAAAAAGAATATGCCAGTGATAAACACTTTCTAAATCCAAGTGCACATGACTCATACACATTCAGATTTTAAAAGGTGCATAACATCACTGTTGTACAGCTTTTAGTCATTCCAAACATCATAAGGAAGGTTGGGTGTATTCATGAATTCCTTGCAACTCTCACCTGACTACCTCCGATGTGTGTCAATGGTAGAACTAACAGCCATGCTGGCGTTCCCGAAAGTAGCTCCAGTGCTCTCTGTGAAGTCATATCTATCAAGCACAGGGTGCCCCAAATGTCAGCCACCTACAAAATTTTTGCCATATTAACATACTCTTTGTACTCTTCATCTCAGTATTTTTATGTAGACCTCGAAGGAAAGCTACACAGCTCAAAACAGCCTGGAGTTAAAACTCCCCTCCAGGTCCTCCCCACCATTCTATATAGAATAAAGAACTTTCTCCCCTGAAGAAAGAAATGGACATTAAGATTGATAACATTCAAGCTCTCAGCCGATCCCAGTTTCCGGCTGGTCTCAGGAATTCCTTACCTCAGTTGTTGAAAGCTTCTAATCAAAAATAATCATGAGGAAAAATAGACCCCCTCAAAATGATGCATCTCTGCATATATATGTTTTCTTTATATACCTACTCTCTTCTTGACTTAGCGCAGCAGCCCACTAATATGACTGCTGCCCCCTCTCACCTCATTGAAGGTGATCTGTTCCTGTATAGTGCCGGTCTCCTTCCTTTTCCGAACCTTGACTTCTCTAACTCCCTTACCTTACAGACCTCCTCAGAGTTTTAGAAAGTCGTTTATTTATTTTAGAAGGAAACAATTTTTACTTAATTAAATTTTATCCGATTTTTTCTTTATTTTCAGATGGAACTTTTAAAAAATTTCATTGAAGTATAGGTTGTTTACAATGTTGTATTAGTTTTAGGTGTACATCAAAGTGGTTATACACACACACACACACACACACACACACACACAGTCTTCTTAAAAGAAAACTTTAATAAGAGAATGTTGTACTCCTTCTGCTACTCTGGATTATATGTTCTGGAAGGCATGGACTTGATCCTACATTTCTTTTGCAATCTCCTTGGCCACAGCCCTATGCTAGGCTTGCAATAATACAGTTTGTACAACAATGCTTAGAGAATGAGGTCAGCTTTTCTAACTTCAAGGAGATTAGTTCACAAGGAATACTCTACACCCAAAGCATAGAAAATTCAAAATATTAATTTTCATGTGTGATGGAAAGAAAATGAGAAAAAAATTGCATCCAAGACTCTGAAGACTTCAGAATTTCACATTCTGCATGATCTTTTATTTGAAGAGACAAGAAAATAAATGTTTCCCAAAGATAGGCTCTTGAAAACATAATTTCTGGTAATCAAAACCATATTAGCCCTTGACATGGTATAGTAGTCTCAGCCTTTTGAGAAAGGCTCATGTCAATATGCTCAATCATGTCTCACCAGTGAAAAGCCAGAGAAGTGGGAAAGGCAGAATAGAGGCTGAAATAAAAGTAACCTTTTGAAACAACGTTTGCCTTCATGTTTGTGCTCAGATTTGAAGAGCAGTCATTATTTTCTTTGCTAAAAATTTTCCAAGTGTCATCAAACTGAAAACTTGGGGCATCTTGTCTGGTTTTGGGTAGAGAGTAATTACCATCTGCACCCTACAAATGTGGGTAAGCTTGCACTGAAATAAACCATCCAAATCCATGACGAACATCAAAATTGTAGACACAAGGAGCAAAGCGGAAAATTGTAGTATGACAAAATAGCTACAGTTAATTATGTAAAATTACATAGAATTGTACTCTTCTTTAGAGGTGCTTTATTTAAACTTACATCTAAAGGCACGTCTTTGGTTAATGCAACTTTCGTTTCAAGTGAGAAAGTTAACAACATTTATTATGTTTAAAATTAAAGCAGACTGCAGTTTTGGAAAGTTTCAGGCTTTTTTTTTTTTTTTTTTTTTGAGAAAAGTGTCATTTAACACTGTGAGGCCAACTTGATCTCCTTATTTTCACATCAAGTTTTGCCCGTGATCCTATCTACCTACTCTCTCCCACTGTACGTTCATGCTAAGTCACTTCAGTTGTGTCCAACTCTTTGCGACCCCATTGACTGCAGCCTGCCAGATTCCTCTGTCCATGGGATTCTCCAGGCAAGAATACTGAAATGGGTTGCCATGCCCTCCTTCAGGGGATCTTCCCCACTCGGGGATGGAACCCTGGAATCTTGTCCGACTCTTTGCGACCCCATGAATCGCAGCATGCCAGGCCTCCCTGTCCACCACCATCTCCCGGAGTTCACTGAGACTCACGTCCATCGAGTCAGTGATGCCATCCAGCCATCTCATCCTCTGTCGTCCCCTTCTCCTCCTGCCCCCAATCCCTCCCAGCATCAGTGTCTTTTCCAATGAGTCAATTCTTCGCATGAGGTGGCCAAAGTACTGGACTTTCAGCTTCAGCTGGTGATGGGCAGGGAGGCCTAGCGTGCTGCGATTCATGGGGTCGCAAAGAGTCGGACACGACTGAGCAACTGAACTGAACTGATGACAGTCTTCCATTGTCCTTATCCCCAGAGAATTTACAATAGCAACCCTGTGCTATTCCAGCCCCAGGATAGGGACTGTGGGAGGCTTACTGGCTGGTTGAAGGACTGAAAAATCAATGATATCAACTGTTGATTACACAGGGAACTCACTGAGCACTATCACGCCTATCACTTACCCTGACCTCTCATGACTCCTTTTGGAGGAAAGCACTGATGTACCTTCTGTAAAAGCACTCCAATCCTGGCTATAGGAAACTGAGGAATGGGGGGCTCAAGATTTCAGTTTGAATCAAAATGAAATCAGGTTCCCCTGATCTGAAGCACTGAAGGTAAGAGAGGAAATAAGAGAGCATGAAAGGAAGAATTAAGCTGACCACCACAAAGAAGAAATAGAGTGTCAGTTTCCTAGTGCTGCTTCAGAGCCCAGGCAGGCTTCCTGTTTCAGTCATGCCTATCCTTGCCATTAATCATCATTTTTCAGAGACATCCTAGCACACAGAGTAAAATCTAAGTGATGATACAGTAAATAAATAACCAAAGGCTTTGGTTTGACTATGCCAAAGCCTTTGACTGTGTGGATCACAATAAACTGTGGAAAATTCTGAAAGAGATGGGCATACCAGACTATCTGACCTGCCTCTTGAGAAATCTGTATGCAGGTCAGGAAGCAACAGTTAGAACTGGACATGGAATAACAGACTGGTTCCAAATAGGAAAAGGAGTACATCAAAGCTATATATTGTCACCCTGCTTACTTAACTTCTATGCAGAGTACATCATGAGAAACGCTGGGCTGGAAGAAGCACAAGCTGGAATCAAGATTGCCGGGAGAAACATCAATAACCTCAGATTTGCAGATGACACCAGCCTTATGGCAGAAAGTGAAGAAGACCTAAAGAACCTCTTGATGAAAGTGAAAGAGGAGAGTGAAAAACTTGGCTTAAAGCTCAACATTCAGAAAACTAAGATCATGGCATCTGGTCCCATCACTTCATGGCAAATAGATGGGGAAACAGTGAAAACAGTGGCTGACTTTATTTTTCTGGGCTCCAAAATCAATGCAGATGGTGACTGCAGCCATGAAATTAAAAGACGCTTACTCCTTGGAAGAAAAGTTATGACCAACCTAGAGAGCATATTCAAAAGCAGAGACATTAATTTGCCAACAAAGGTCCATCTAGTCAAAGCTATGGTTTTTCCACTGGTCATGTATGGATGTGAGAGTTGGACCGTGAAGAAAGCTGAGTGCCAAAGAATTGATGCTTTTGAACTGTGGTGTTGGAGAAGACTCTTGAGAGTCCCTTGGATTGCAAGGAGATCCAACCAGTCTATCCTAAAGGAGATCAGTCCTGGGTGTTCATTGGAAGGACTGATATTGAAGCTGAAACTCCAACACTTTGGCCACCTGATGCGAAGAGCTGACTCATTGGAAAAGACCCTGATGCTGGAAAAGATTGAGGGCAGGAGAAGAAGGGGATGACAGAGGATGAGATGGTTGGATGGCATCACCGACTCAATGGACATGGGTTTGAGTAAACTCCGGGAGTTGGTGATGGACAGGGAGGCCTGGCATGCTGCAGTTCATGGAGTTGCAAAGAGTCGGACATGACTGAGCGACTGGACTGAACTGAAATAAATAAACACTTTTTTTATATGTCACCACACAAAGATATTACATAGCTAATGACTATATTCTTCACATTGTACATTGTCTTAATTATGCAATATTCAGGACCACTGTTTCTTTACAAAAGGTGACCTTTCCTCCTTGGACCAGCTCTCCAGCTCGCCAACATGCCAGGTGCCTGACTCTCTCAGAATCTACCTCCTATTCTAGTCCCTTTTCCAATCTATAGTGTATGCACCTCACACCACTCAGAAAGGCCATCATCAAAAAGTCCACAATAATAAATTATGGAGAGGGTTGGATAAAACAGAACCCCCCTATATTGTCAGTGAAAATGTAAATTGGTGTGGCCACTATGGAGAACAATATGGAGTCTCTTTTAAAAACTAAAAATAAAGTTGTCATATCATGCAGCAATCTCACTTTTGGGTATGCTGCTGCTGCTGCTAAGTCACTTCAGTCGTGTCCAACTCTGTGCAACCCCATAGATGGCAGCCCACCAGGCTCCCCCATCCCTGGGATTCTCCAGGCAAGAACACTGGAGTGGGTTGCCATTTCCTTCTCCAATGTATGAAAGTGAAAAGTGAAAGTGAAGTCGCTCAGTCACATCTGACTCTTAGCGACCCCATGGACTGCAACCTACCAGCCTCCTCCATCCATGGGATTTTCCAGGCAAGAGTACTGGAGTGGGGTCCCATTGCCTTCTCCGACTTTTGGGTATACACACAGAGAAAACTAATTTAAAAAGAAACATGCACACAATGTTCACAGCAGCACTATTTACCATAATCAAGACATGAAAGCAACCTCAATGTCCATTGACAGATGAATGGATAAAGATGATGTGGTTTATTTTTATACACAATAGACTATTACTCAGTCATAAAAAGAATGAAATGTCATTTACAGCAACATAGATGGACCTAGAGATTATCATAGTAAGTGAAGTAAGTCAAAGACAAATATCACTTATATGTAAGATCTTTAAAAATGACATAAATGAAATTATTTAAAAAATAGAAGTTGACTCACAGACACAGAAAACAAACTTATAGTTAACCAAAGGGGATGGTAGGGGAGGGTTCAATTGGAAGTTTGGGATCAATTTGTACATTTATATAAAAGAGATAAACAACAAGGACTGTAAAGCACAGGGAACTCTACTCAATAGCTTTTAATAATCTCTAATGGAAAAGAATCTGAAAAAGAATATGCATATATATTAAAAAATGGAATCACTTTGCTGTACACCTGAAAACCAATGCAACATTGTAAAATTAATTTCAATTTTAGAATGGTTCAAATTTTCTAAAAATATCTACAACATGTGACCTCTGTGCGCCAAGATGGCATTTAGAGAGTCACAGAGTCGGAAACTTGCTAATCCCTCTGTCCGTGTGAGACTCCCAAAGCTTGGTGTAACAGAGGCTCCATTTTCCCAAAATTTAGTTGCCAATTCCTTATTAGCTGCTAGAGGCTGAATGACCCTTTCAGAAATCTAGCTGAAGCAGAGAACGAGCACGGTTTCTTGTGCGGTGTGTGCTCCTATTTGACCACAGTATAAGCAGCACCGGGGGCTTCCCTGGTGGCTCAGCTGGTAAAGAATCTGCCTGCAACACGGGAGACGTGGGTTCGATCCCTGGGTTGGGAAGATCCCCTGGAGAAGGGAAAGGCTACCCACTCCAGTATTCTGGCCTGGAGAATTCCTTGGACTGTATAGTCCATGGGGTCGCAAAGAGTCGGACATGACTGAGCGACTTTCACTCACTAAGCAGCACCAGATAGGGCTTGAAAGAACCCCCACCCCCATCCCCACCCCTCAGGCTCCCCTCTAAAGGAAAACTTGTCATTCACCTTTCACCTAACCCTTATTCACCAAGTTCTGGATAAAATACTTACGAAGAAACAGGAACAAGGACAACAATAACAATCATCTCCCTCAGAGCGAGAGGGACTAGTCAAGCACACGCTCCTGGAGACGCCATCTTGCCCCGGCCTCCGTATGCCGGGCACGGCACACCCGGCCCCACTGCGGACCAGACCTGACCCCAGTTGGCCCAATTATTTCTACTCCTGGGAACCTGGAATTAAAATGAGCAAATATCAAGTGCAATAATTATGTGAAACCAAGCTAGAAAGCCAGGTAGAGGCTGCCATTTTAAGGTAGCCAAGCATAAGGTGCTGAGTGAATTGAGGAAGTCAACAAAGAGAAAAAAAAAATGAAGCTGGCAAGTGGCAGAGAGGAAATACCCAAAGTCTCTAGGGAAAGATAGAGAGAAAGGAGGGGAATTATTTTAAAATGTGTGTAATTTTCTAATTCTTCTAAGTCCTAGAGTTCTCCTGCAATTAGATTCCTTAGTACAAATTCCGCTTTGCATAAATTAATGTGAGTAGATCTCTGGTCCCTGCAATGAAACAGCATGTATCAGCGGATTTCTCAAGAGTAAAACTAGGGCCACTAGATAGTGATCTGTGAACATACAGCTTTTAGTGTTCGTCACAGCTGATAAGAAGTTCTAAGACCACGTTACATTTACCAACTTATTTTCTTCTGTTTAAATTGCTCCTATAGCAGGAGTGCCATGAATATCGTATAATTATTCATTGGGCTGCTCTGTGCGTGGTGATAACTAAGGCAGGATTTCTTCCTGCTGGAGGCTGGGGGGGTTAAAGGCGTAAACAGATCAATGACAATGGCATGTGAGAAGCCTGTCCTGGAGGCATGGACTGAGGTTCTGGGCCTCAGCAGACATTTCCTTATTTAATTTTCACCTACATCAAAGAGAGTTATGAGAATTGATACTTTGCAGGAACAATCACCCAAGACGGGGAAGCATTAGTTTAATTTCAGTAATTTTCACCTGAAGCCTGAGGAGGTATCATGCTGTTCTCTTGGCACAAAAGTGGCATTTAATAAACGTGGGCCTTTCCGTATCCTGCCACTTCTTACCACTTTCCATGACCACTTTAACAGTAAAAACAATCGGCATAAGGAAAGATCAGCAAATCATTAACTTGGCTGAGAACCCAGTCTACTTCAGAGCTGACCATTCTTTTCATTCTCAGGTAAAATTTCCCCTGAAAAGTTTTGCCAAAAAAAAAAAAGAATGGTATGAGTTAACAGCTTATTGAACAACAAACAGGTTTTTCACCTCTCTTTCATTACCATGATAATGAAGAAAATGTTTTTAAAAAGTATAAGCCCCAAGGACAAAGAAAACAGGAGAAGGGAGATGAGTGTAAGGTCAGAAGAATGAAATAAGAGGTGCTGCATCCAAGAAGAGCTTCCCTGGTAGCTCAGCTGGTAAAGAATCTGCCTGCAATGCAGGACACCACGGTTTGATTCCTGAGTAAGGAAGATTCACTGGAGAAGGGATAGGCTACCCACTCCAGTATTCTTGGGCTTCCCTGTTGGTTCAGATGGTAAAGAATCCATCTCAATCTGGGAGACCTGGGTTCGATGCCTGGGCTGGGAAGATCCCATGGAGAAGGGAACAGCTACCCACTTCAGAATTCCATGGACTATATAGTCCATGGGGTTGCCACGAGTTGGACATGATTGAGCAACTAAGGAAGCCCCAACCCAGAGTGGGAAAGACAATGGAGAGCAGGACCAGTCACCAAAAGAGGCTGACCTTGGAGGGTCTTGGTGTGGTCCACAGCAGAGGTGAGGCCAGGGGAGTACCTGGAGGCATTCTCTTCCTTCACCCCTACAAATAGAACTGGGTGTCTGCCTGCCCTGTGGAAACCAGGGATTATCCTCTGGACAGGTTGATAGAGACAGCCTCTGGGATCAGGAAAATGTGGTCCAAAGTAAGAATGGAATGATGCCCAAGGTAGAAAACATGGAATTGAATGTGACATCCAGACCCCACGTCCAAGTGGTGCTTAATGAACTAGGCTGTCACTCTTTAGGCGGGAGATTTGGTCATGTTTTCTGGGAGAAAGCCCAAGAGGACACCCTTTCCTATGCCAACAATGTCGGGGTGCTCTCAAAGTGGGGGACTATCTGCCTTTGTTGTTGTTCAGTCACTAAGTCGTGTCTGTCTCTTTGCAACCCCATGAACTGCAGTATGCCAGGCTTCTCTATCACCAACCCCTGGAGCTTGTTCAAACTCATGTCCATTGAGTCAGTGATGCCACCTGACCGTCTTGTCCTCTGTCGTCCCCTTCTCCTCCTGCCTTCAATCTTTCCCAGCACCAGGGTCTTTTCCAATGAGTTGGCTCTTTGTATCAGGTGGCCGAAGCACTGGACTAATCATCTGGAAATGAAGGCCACTGCTCATCTTGCCACACACACATCCACAACTCTCCCATTAGCTTTAAAAAAGTAATTTACTGATATGATAGTCACATAACAAAATGAACTGCATCAAAATAAACAGTCTGGTGGCAACACGAACCTTCTTCTTCTACTTAATCCCACAACATGTCCATCGCTCCAAAGTAAGCCCCCTTACCTGTACTAATTAAGCACTTTCTTCCCATTCACTCCTTTTCCTAGCCCCTGGCAACCACTGATCTGCACTCTGTCTCCATGGGTTTACTTATTCTGGATCCTTAATATAAATGAAATCACACATCACCCTTTGTGTCCACAGTCTCTTATGCAGCACGTTTTGAATGTTCACCCCTGTTGTCACGTGTATCAGAATTTTGTTCATTTTTATGGTTGAATAATATTCCATTGCAGGTATCCTTCACAATCCAAGTTGACTTCGGATGCTCAGTCTTAAGAAATATCAACTGGTAATCACCATACATAAGACAAAAGAGAGAAACCCCAAAAAGTAGAAGAATGGAAATCAGAGGAAACAATACAATTCAGAGAACACAATAAAACTCATAAAAAAGCAATAACTCATATATCCTGAGCAATTAAACATACACAAGTATGTTGAATACTTGCTAACAGTTTAGTAAAGTATGTATTCAGCACTTTTATTACTTTGCATAATCAACATGGTAAAAAATACCTTTTTTTATGGTATAGCTCATGGCCCTCATTCTAACACTGCTGTTATAGTCTCTGTTTCTACACAAGAAAAATCATAAGTAATAACGGTAATAATCATATGAAATAATAGTTGTAATCATAATAAACATATAATTCCACATCCTGATTTTTCCATTTAAAAGTATATATTGAGCATGCTTCCATGTTGCTACATAATCTTCATATTCATTACTGGAAAATTCTGTATTGTACCTAATCATACAGATATACCATAAATCACAGACCACTGTTATTCCATTTTCCAAGCAATGTTTCTCATAATCTCTATGAAAATTGTTACTATGCACATAATAAGATCAAATAAATCTAAGAGATATGAGATCCTTCCTTGAAGAGTAAACCAAATTAGGACTAAAGTATACTGCCCTGACTTTGATGGGTCTGCAAGATAGGAGGGCAAGTTGGTCAATGGTTTCCCTGTACAAGAGAAAGAGGAGCCCTGCGGAGGAGCCTGGTTTCAAAGAAGAAGGAGCTGGGGAGCCCAGAATGGACCAATAATGCTTGAGCTCCCGAGAGGGACAGAGCTGGTACAACAGCTCTTTTCCAAGTACAACAGCCGGTGAATAGCACATGGCCTGTTTCACCGAGTATCCATGAGCTGTTGGGGGCACATGGCCGTACTCTTTTGGGATCCATGTATCTCAATGGGAGATGAGATTTTCCGGCTCCCAGGAAGAACACAGAGCACCATCTCTGTTCTAGGGGCCCAAAGATGAACAGCAGCCTCAGCATCCGCACCTACACCTCGTCCCTGGGGAGGGGGCCTCTGAGGGTTTCAGGGGAGGGGGTGTCAGCTGCAGGTGGCCCCTGTCACAGCCTCAGCCCTGCAGCGTCTTCCGTAGCTGCTGGGAACAGACACCTCAGCGGAGACCTGCAGCCAGAGAACTGTGGACACCTCAGCGTGGTTCAAGCCACCCTCCAGCAATTCCCCCGAATAATTAGGGAAACCTTTAGGAGGCTGTCTAGCGGTTGGAATAGAATTTTAAAAAAAGAAGGAAAATCACTGCTGCTAATTAATGTTAATTTTTCCTCTGTTTAGGGTAGCCTTAGGGAAGATGAATTGTACTTTGCAATCTTTACATTTGGGGAAAGGTACCCGATACTATGCGTATATCCTCTGACTGCCTTGAAACATTTCACATAAAAGATGAAATAGGGTGAAAGTAAACACATGATTCAATGGGAGGAGGAAAATATGGGGAATTTAGATTAAGTATTCTCAGAGAAACATTGGCTATTAGAATGACCACAGGCATATTGAACTTCTTTGAAAAAGAAAACTCTCAAGGGCTGTTTGGGACTATCTGGATATGTTTAAAAACAGTTCTAAGGTCTCATGACTTCAGTAAAGAATTTTATATGAATAAGCTTCCAAAAAGTAAGGCTTCCCAAAGACAGATGCTCTGGAACTGCTGGTTTTCTTGGCCTAAGGGAAGGTTACCAGTGTTCAACTTTCAGGCTGGAAGCCTGAATTCGTTTATTTTATGGCTAAGATACTTTATACTAATACAACAATATCTGCATCTAATTTGCATCTAATTTGCATGTTGTAGATAAGAAAAAAATCAAGCATGATACACAGACTAGTCCCAAGGGTGGAAGGTTTTCCCCAAGTATATTGTATTAAAAACATGTGGACTTTCTTCTTTCAAACAGAATGTATTCCAAAGCATTAGAATGACTGAATTAGGATGTTTCTACTTGCAAGCAACAGAAAGAGAACGTGGAACAAAGTAAGTGGAAGGATCCTGGGGTGGTTCCTCACAGAGTGAAAGGGAGTTGAGGCTGTGCACGGCAACAGTGGAGCTGGTCGATCCGCCGTGGGCATGACTGACCCCGTCTTGTATAGCATCTTTGCTTGGTACTTTGGTTCCTTTCTTTCTCGGATAAAGATGGCCTTCCTCCACAAGGAAGGCAGCAGTAGGTCCTTCCAGAATAATATCGTCCCAGATCTGTTTGCTTGTTTGAAAAACCCTGAAAAGGGCTTGGATTGGTTGGTTTGGGTCATCTTCCTCCACCAGTCATTGTGGCCAAGGAGATGGTGTCCTACCCTTGACCCAGTTCTGAGCCTGTAGACCAACCAGAAAGCGGAACAGCACAGATGGGGCCATTAGAACAATAACTCTGAACCAGGCTGTTTCTCCATTTGTGACTGCAAGAACAGAGATGAATAAAATCTCATCACCCTCAAAGGAACAGTTTTGAATGAGCATTCTATTCTGGTTTGTCCATTCACAGATACATTTTACTATACAATATTATCTTAGATCCCCTTAAAAAATGCACAGTTTTGAAATCTAGCTGAAGAAATGGACCTAAAAATATAGAAACAATGCTCATCTCTTGGGGACTTTTGAGGTCAAGCCCTACCGGAAAGATAGCTTCTATTCCTGAAATGCCTTAAGAAATGAGACATAACCCTATGTCTCTGATGGTTTGGAATATCAACTGGTATAAAACATCAAACACTATCAATATGTTACTTTAAATGTCTATACTTCTCAAAGAGAGTTTCACCTAAGTGCCTTTCAGGTATAGGTCTGATTCAGGTATAGAGCTGCATTTCCTTTCATTGGTTTGTTCAGCAGCACGTTGAGAGCCTCTGTAGACCAGGACCACTCCAGGCATTGCAGAATTGCAATAAACAGATCAAAGCTCCCTGCCTTGTGGAACCAGTAAAACGCGTGGAATCTAAAATAGGACACAAACGAACCTATCTACAAAACCGAAATAGACTCATGGACACAGAGGGCAGGCTTGTGGTTGCCACTGCGGAGGGTGCTGGAAGAGGGGTGAAGTGGGAGGCTGGGGTTAGCAGATGTAAGCTTTTATATCTAGAATGGACAAATAACAAAGTCCTACTGTGTGTAGCACAGGGAACTATATTCAGTATCTTATGAGAAACCACAATGAAAAAGAATATTAAAAGAGAATGTATATATTAAAAAATATATATATACATATATATATATATATATATATATATATAGGAGGAGGAAATGGCAACCCATTTCAGTATCTTTGCCTGGAGAATCCCGTGGACAGAGGGGCATAGTGGACTATAGTCCCTGGGGTCGCAAAGGGTCAGACACAACTAAAGCTCTTAGCATGCACATGCACACACACACATATAACTGAATCACTTTACAGCAGAAATTAATACAACATTGTCAGTCAACTATATTTCAACTTTAAAAAATTGGGAATGCAAGGGGAAAACCCCCAGGATAATAATTAGGTAGATGTTCCAAATGATCAAAAAAAATTGTTTAAGAATTATTCTAATTCTTTATAACATGAAACAAAATTCGTATTGTATGGCAAGACAAGAAAAGTTTAAACATCAAAATGTTCTCTGCCCTTTGACCTTTCTTCCTCCACTGTGCATTGTTAATCTGTGTTTTGAATCAACCAAACCTTTCCCATCGGGAGAAATGTTGCTCAACCATAAAGAGCAAAATTCTCCTAGCATCAACAAGACAACTTAAAAAAAAAAAAATTACTTATTTGGCTGCATCAGGTCTTAACTGCAGCACTCAGGATCTTTATCGCAGTGCTCAGACTCTCTAGTTGTGGTGCACACGGGGCTCAGTAGCTCTGCGTCTGGGACCTTAATTTCCCAACCAAGGATGGAACCCCCATCCTCTGCACTGCAAGGCAGGTTCTTAACCACCAGACCACTAGTGAAGTCCCTAAGACAATGTCTTAAAGACAGCATTCCTTCTTGGTATTGTAAGGGGCCATAATGACACTTAGATCTGAATTGTGTACCTTTCAATAATACATCATTTAATGTACAGCCCTCTGCCTCAAAAAACTGATACAACTGTACCTTGACTTCTAATGGGCAGAACAGTTAAGACTCTTTTTGACCCCATGGACTGTAGCCCACCAGTCTCTTCTGTTCATGGGATTTTCCATTCAAGAATACTGGAGTGGGTTGCCAGTCCCTTCTCCAGGGGATCTTCCCGACCCAGGGATCAAACCCAGGCCTCCTGCATTGCAGGTGGATTCTTTACCATCAGAGTCACCGGGGAATCATCCCCACAACAGTTCTCAGAGATTTCTGAGATGCTCTTCCCAGTTTATAATTCTCAAATTTGACTTGAATAAAATTTTCCAGTTCTTTCTTAGATTGACTGATCAAAAGTTCTTCGACAACAGTCACTGTATCTTATGAAAATTCATAGTTAACATAATATTTATAGTAGCCAAGTAGGCTGCAGCAAGAAACTGAAGGACTTGGGAAAACAAGACCTTAATAATTATTTTATTAAAATGATGGAATAAAATATTGTAATAACAAAGATTTTTGCTTATCAATACTTTGGATAAACAACTAGGTTTGGCCAAATTTTTTCCTATCCTCAAACAAAGGAACCTGGGAATTATTAACTGATATAGGAACAGCCATTATGTAGCCTTTATTTTCTTTTATTCGTGCATGCATGCATGTTCAGTTGCTTCTGACTCTTTGCAGCCCTATGGACTGTAGCCCACCCGACTCCTTTGCCCATGGGATTCTCCAGGCAAGAATACTGGAGTGGGTTGCCATGCCCTCCTCTAGGGGATCTTCCTGACCCAGGGATCAAACCCATGTTTCTTGTGGCTCCGGCACTGGCAGGCAGGTTCTTTACCACTAGTGCCACGTAAATACATAAAAACTTCCATCTTTGTAGGAAATAGACATTATAAAATGAGAGATAAACTTTCATTTTTGCCAAAAAAAAAACCTTTTATGGTTTTATTTTTCTTATTTGGAACGTTCTGCTTTAACCTTATTATTCTTTTCATTCGTCTTGTGTGTCTTTATTCTGCATCCCTGTATTTTCAGTTATTTTTTTTTTTACGACTTAAAAGTTTATGAATTTACCACTAAGTAAAATTTTGGCTGAAGCACATCAGTGATCTTATGTTCTAATTATGCTGTAATTGTTTTCCTTCTTGGTTCCACAGTTACTTGGCTAGGTGCTTTTTTATTTCTCAGTGGGATGTGGTACCCTTGGATCTTTTTTTTTTGAGGAACTTACTTTTATTTTTCTTTGTGCCTTAATACAGTATATGGTCAATTTTTTAAATCACTGTTTATAGGCTAAAAGGCAATCTATTCTCTGTTTTTGAAGATACAATGTTTAAAATATATTTCTATTGACTTAACCGTTTATTTCTTCTTGTCTACCTCACCTATCAAATTAAAAGCAGAGTGACAAAGCCTTCTACAATCGTTCTGTTCACAGCCTTTGCATTTATAAGCTATTTTAATAGTATGCATTTAGAATGTAAAGAATTTTAACTGTTATATTTTCACTGTGATATATTCCTTTTGTCACATATAAGATGTTTGTTACCCATAAAAAGTGCGTTTATGGGAATTCCCTGGAAGTCCAGTAGTTAAGCTCTGCAATCTCACTGCTAAGGGCCCATGTTCAATCCCTGACTGGGAAACAAAAATCCCACAAGTCATGTGGCTGGGCCAAGGAAAAAAAAAATGGTGTACTTATGATAATTATTGATGTATATCTTTTCATCTAGCTTGTTTCCATTTTCACTTCTAGTCTTTTCCACCTATGACTTCATCATTCTTGTCCTAATTTTATTTCTCATTATCCTGGTAAATATATTTAATTACCATATTCAGGGATGTATCAGGTGTCTTCCCTTGTGGCTCAGCTGGGAAAAGAATCCATCTGCAATGTGGGAGACCTGGGTTCGATTCCTGGGTTGGGAAGATCCCCTGGACAAGGGAACAGCTACCCACTCCAGTATTCTGGCCTGGAGAATTCCATGGACTGTATAGTCTATTTGCTCACAAAGAATCGGACACAACTGAGCGACTTTCACTTTCATATCAGGTGTCAGGGTTTCCAAATTTTTGCCCCTATATGAATGTTTCCTATTACTTTCCAAATTCAATGGCCTAAGCCCTGGGTGTTCTTTGGAAGGAATGATGCTAAAGCTGAAACTCCAGTACTTTGGCCACCTCATGTGGACACTTGACTCATTGGAAAAGACTCTGATGCTGGGAGGGATTGGGGGCAGGAGGAGAAGGGGACGACAGAGGATGAGATGGCTGGATGGCATCACCGACTCGATGGACATGAGTTTGAGTGAACTCCGGGAGATGGTGATGGACAGGGGGGCCTGGCGTGCTGCAATTCATGGGGTCTCAAAGAGTCAGACACGACTGAGCGACTGAACTGAAGAAAACATATCAGAATCTCCAAACCTCACGTTTCTCTAGAAATTCCAATTTGATGCTTTGAGGTCATGTTCCTCACCCCATCAGCCAAGCATCTCTGCTAAGGCAGGGCTGTGTGCCTGGGTGTACACGTACTGATTCTATCCCTAGTGTACAAGGGGCAGGTTAAAGTGGGAGAACTTAGAATTTAGCATCATTGACAAGGTTAGGCTGAGACCCATTAAGCTGTGCTTTTGCATGAGTAACCCGACTTTCTAATCTGTGGTACCCATCGAGCCTGGGCCAGGGCCATCTCTGTGGCTGGTCTGGATGCTCTGGGATTGGCAGCCCTCGCAGAGCCACATGCGTTGGAAGAGGGAGTTCTCTAAACAAACAGCGGTGCTGTTACTAGAAGTGGAGGCGGGAAGGCCAAGCAGCCAGAAGCCACACGAGCCCAACACGGGCAGGCTGACGGGAAGGAGGCTTCACGAGACTGAGTGTGGATGCCCCGTGGGACATCTTCAGGGGACCCCACAAGAGATTTTAGCTTCCGTGACTTAAATTTTAGGCACTGAAATGAGGTCACTGTCTTGCTCGTATGCTTCATTTTCTCCCCCTAATCTTTATTTAGCTTGGATGACATCTATCAATTGTATAGAACATGAATGTGGTATTTTTTTTTTTCCTAAAGTGTTAGTTGCTCAGTCGTGTCCAACTCTGCGACACCATGGACGGTAGCTTACCAGGCTCCTCTATCCATGGGGATTCGCCAGGCAAGAATACTGGCCTAGGCAGCCATTTCCTTCTCCAGAGGATCTTCCTGACCCAGGGGTCAAACCCAGGTCTCTTGCATTGCAGGCAGGTTCTTTTACCACTGAGTCACCAGGGAAGCCCTGAAGGAACTGGATAATTGGAGCTATAGAAGATTACATTGTACATTCATGTTGTCACATGGAGCAGACTTTATCCTGAAGCTGGGAGTAGTATGGAGTCGGGAATTCCTTTAACATCTTTTTAGTGTCTTCGCATTTCTATTTTCTTATTTTTAAAATATGGAACAACAGTTTGTTTCATGTTAAAAAAAAAGTGTATTTGAGACAATTATGAAGATGTACATGTACGCCACATGCCAC
The DNA here is from genome assembly GCF_029407905.1 of Bubalus kerabau. Taxonomy (NCBI): domain Eukaryota; kingdom Metazoa; phylum Chordata; class Mammalia; order Artiodactyla; family Bovidae; genus Bubalus; species Bubalus kerabau. Next base: position 27,923,478 of record NC_073632.1, on the reverse strand, counting down.
AGACTGAGTTTAACATGAACTGTAAGCTGTTTATTTTGGAGGGAAGGGGTCATTTACTGGTGGGCACTGCAGGGCTAACTGGAGGAGGGAAGCAGAGTCAAAGAAAATAATTTTAAAATAGCTAAGGGAAAATTCTTACAATAACAAATGAATTTTAAAAATAGTATTAAAAAGGATACCAATGGCAATAAAACAAGTAACTTCAATTGAAATCATAAATAATATCAACTAAAAGAATAAGTGCAACTAAAAGATGTTCTAAAAAAAACCATGATCGGCCAAGACGTGGATGACCAGCTCACATTCTCTGTTCTGCTGGACTGGCCACGTGAGCACAAAGCTCCCTGCAAAGAAGCTCGGAGACTCGGTGGAGAGTGAAGGACAAAGCCAAGGTTCATACTGAGTTTTGGTGCCCTCAACTCAGAATGTCCTGAACTGTCATTCAAATGGATTCCCTAAATCTTCCAAACTTCTCACTGACAAGTACATCTTTTCCTGTCTTATATGGTACAGGTATTTCTACTTTTAAACCAAGGACAGGGCTTTATTTTCACCCCTAACAAACACTTTGCTTCTTTATTTTAGCCCCTGCTCTCCAGAATCTGTTCCAATGTGCCTTTACTTTCCTCCAAGTTGCTGGCAGTTTGCAAATGTCACTTTCCATATCCTCCTCCAAATATTTGATAAAAAGAAACAACACAACTTTTAAATTGCAGTTTTAAAGTAACATATACATTTGCAATCATTAAAAAAAGTCCATTTTTTCCCCAGTGTTCATAAAGTAGGGAAAACATTATATGATGTTATTTTTCTGCTTTTTGGAGGAGGAAGGCAGGGATCTTTCCACTGGAACTGGTGAGGAGCAGCTCTTCTGGGGTAAATGGGAGGGAAGGCAGCCCTTGGGGACAGGGCTGGGGGTGAGGGCTCTGCAAAGGGGTCCCTGACGCTGCTGTGAGGCCCCTCTGAGCTATGGTGAAGGGCAGGAAAGATACAGATGGAGACAAGGGACCCTGAGAAAGCCCCCAGCAAGGAGGCTTCCTCCTTTCGTAGCTGTTAATGTTGTTTTTCTTTTTAGCTGCATCATAATATAAAGGATGTGGAAAAAAATATTTGCTTTGCAACATCAGGGCCAAAACCAAAAGAAAACAAAAGCCTGGTGATTTTGTAACAAAAGACAGGCGGAGGATGTCCATGTCCCGAAAAAGGAAGCAAGGGAGCAAGGACGATCCTGCCTCGCTACATGCAGGAGAAAAAGTGAGTTCCCCTTACTACATCACCTTGTTGGAATGAGACGGAAGAAAAGGAAAAACATTCCAGAAGTTTTACCAACATACAACCATCTTAGCCATAAAGAACGAAACCAAATACAGTAAAGTTGAAAAATCAACATTTCTGAACATTTCACTTTCATTCAGATTTAATTAACAAGTTACTAGGACTCTTTCACTCTTCCACAAAAGTTTTTTAACTAAATGGAAAAAAAAGACGCACGCTGAAGACAATCTGATTTTTGCTTTATTGAATAGTGTCCTACATCCAGTATTTACAGACATAATTGAATGAAATTTATAAGCCTACATGGGGACTATTTTTAAAAATGAATCTGAAACACTCAATGGAAATGATCAATTCATATGTGTGAATACAATAATTAATTCATGATTTTTCAGCCAATATCCAAGTCGGTTCATTTCATAAAAACTCTATTTTCAAGAAGAAGGAATATAAAAAAATTCAGAAAAATATTTCCATATCCAGTCATAATCTTCCAGTTTTTCTGCAAAAGAAATCAATAACAATTATAGACATTCTGGCCACCGTGAATTAAACACAGATTTTCTCAATTACACGACTACTTTCTTTAAGGTCACTTTTAATTTTTAGCATAGAAGAGCAGTCTTATCATAATTTTATGAAAGGTCTACACTTTTTTTTTAGGTTTAAAAAGAAACACACACTCAAATTTAAAATCAGCACCTAAATATTACTTTAAAAATTGCGACAAGGCACAGAGCTGCACGTTATTATCAGAACCGTCCACAATGGAAGGTCCACAGAAGGAACAAGATGTACATGAAAGTGAGGAAGTCCTCCACCCAGACCTGAGCGAGACTGCTGACGCCCGGTGCGCTCACAGACATGAGGATCAGAAACACAGCGTCTACCGTGTGCCTCTGCACGGCTGAGAGAATTCCGCGGCACGGAAACTGCTCGCCCTACTGACGCCTATGACAGCAGCCTCAGAATGTGCTAGTTGCTTAGTCGTGTCCGACTCTTTGCGACCCCACGGACTGTAGCCCTCCGGGCTCCTCTGTCCTTGGGATTCTCCAGGCAAGAATACTAGAGCGGGTAGCCATTCCCTTCCCCAGGATCCTCAGAATAGAACTACAAAAAAAGGTGGGGATCCCAGTGGCAGAGAAGGCATTATTTTCTCTATATGCCCACATGTAAAGGTATCTCTTTCTCTGGTTTGAGGTGAGCTGATTTACTGCCCACACACAGAATTTAAGAATCATAGTATTTTCTAATCTTTAAATATATGGGCTTTATTATAGGAAGCCCATTCTCACTTTTCCTTTCAAAGATCATGGCTCTTCAAAATGTATTAATAATATTATTATTTGGACAACCTAGATATTAATTTGTAAAGCATTTAATCCCTAGCTACACATTTTGAACCATTTCAAAAATGCTGCTGCTGCTGCTGCTGCTAAGTCACTTCAGTCGTGTCCGACTCTGTGCGGCCCCATAGATGGCAGCCCACCAGGCTCCTCCATCCCTGGGATTCTCCAGGCAAGAACACTGGATGCTAGAGACCAGATAAATCAGTGTATCATTGATAGCACCTTCTGTATTAAAACCCTGAAAACTAACTTATAAGTTTTTCATTTTTTGCTAGAATAACACTGCTGGAGGGACAGAAAAGCATGACCTAGAAAATCACAATGAATAAACATCATGCATTATCCCCCATTTTAAAACATTCACTAGCCAAGAAAGGTTCTGGAAATGGTAGTGGTACTGGATTTTTCTCTCTCTTTTTTTTAAGCAACAGTTTCCCTTATACATAATAAATAGGTTTCCTGCTCAACAAACCTATCTTTCAAGATAATATAAAGGCAAATTTCAGAATGCTATGGCTCACACCATATAGTTTAAACAGCTGGGGTCCAAATGAATGGTGCTTAAAGTTATCTTTATATAACACAAATTACTTCTATTCACAAATGGTTTAAATTGCTGATAAAAATATACAGAAATGATGGTAAAAGTCGGAAAAACGAGGTAAGGTATATTTAGAGTCATGGCAGATGGCATGTTCATCCCATAATTATTCAATGGTAACATATGAATATATCTTTTCTAGAAATCAGATAATGCATATGCTTGATATGTTCCTATTAAATAAAATATAAACATACTATCATAAGTTGATTTTTTTTTCTGAAATCCATACTTTGTTCTGGAAGTTGCCATTTATGAAAAGACAACACAGTGATAACAGCTGTTTCTTGGTCAACCGGACATGAATGTCAGGGACATTCATTAGCTTTCTTAAAACACAGGGCAGACTTACCCGTGGTCAATAGTTGATCATTTTTCGAAGGGCATCATAGCACTTCCACTTGTCTGGGATGTAGAACGGTTCAAAAATGTGAGGGAATGGTGTGTCGTACCCACACACCCTTGATATAGGAGCTTCCAGGTTCAGGAAACATTCTTCCTGCAGAAGAATCCAGATGGTTGACTTCAAGAACTTCTTATTCACAGAAATGAAACATTTCGCTTCCAAATACAATGGCATTAAAATAGTTATGTATATTATAATGCGAAAAAGGCAGGTGAAAAAAGGAGGTAACACACAGTATGTTTAGCCTTATCCAAGTTTTACTGAAGATATGTTTTCATATATGTATGTGCATTTTATGCCTACATACATATCTGTTGCTTAAGACAAAATGTGATCATATCTAACAGGTTGTTCTACAAATATAAATGTAATGTATGACAAAATCATGACAAATGCTCATAGTAAACTCTGCAGCTTGAAATGAGTGATGGCATGTGTCTTCTCTTGTTTCTTGCATTTTTCAAATTTTATACACCATAAACATGTTACTTTCATAAGTATGCATGTGTGCTAAGTTGCTTCAATCATGTCCAACTCTTTGCAACCCAGTGGACCATAGTGCACATCAATAAAAAAGCAAATTAATTAACTTAAAAAAATGTAAGATCTCAATCACAGGAAACCTGTAGAAAGTTATCTTCAAGAAAAAAAATTATTCAAGTGACAAATTCAAACTTAAAAATAAAATTTTTAGAGAGTTAAAAAAAAACTAAAAAGAGATACATGATTAGACTATTCTTAGGAAAATGAAATTACCATTCACAGCTATTACCTGAAATCAAACCTTTGGTTTTTAGGTATCCACTTTCTACACTGCTTTGTGTCACAAATGCCTTGAAAAGGTCTACATTTTCTTCTATTTCACTAACTGTATTTTTACATTTTCACTTGAGCAGAAAGCTTTGAATGAAGTAGTGCTGATGCGCTGTCCCTATCTCCTGTATATATTTCGTCCAGTGACAAGGGCATCCGGGCAGACAGGGTCAGCTCCCTTACACTCTCCCTGCACCCCAAAACCACTGCAACTTAAAGCATCAAACACCATCATATGACATTGCTTATAGGTAGAATCTAAAAAGAAGTGATACAAATGAACTTACAAAACAGAAAGAGATTCACAGACAGAAAATGAACTCATGGTTGCCAGGGAGAAAGGATACTTAAGGACTTTGGGAAGGTTATGTACACACTGGTATATTTAACATGGAGAAGGAACAAAGCTCTATTGTATAGCACATGGAACTCTGCTCCATGTTATGTGCCCACCTAGACAGGAGGTGGTTTGGGGAGAATGGATACATGTATATGTATGGCTGAGTCCCTTCACTGTTCACCCAAAAGTGTCCCAGCTTGTTAATGGGCTATACCCCAATACAAAACATTTTTGGTGTTAAAAAAATTAAAATAAATGTTTTTAAAAAAGCATCAAACAACAAATCATGTTGGCTTTTCCAACAGAAAATCCTCATCAATAACTTGAGAACATTGCAGACATAGGGTTTGAAGAATCACCTAAGAAATTCCACTACTAATAGGCTCAAAAGAGATGACAGACTGGGTAGACTGCTTCTTGACTGAAATAAGTAATTTTAAAGGGATTTAATTGTCAACTTGGGATTAACTCAGTTTATTACTTTAGTTGACATGAGCTGTTTTTCTACCTCCCCTGAATACTACATTCTTCATAAACAAACTATCCATTGGGTACTGCAAAACACAGAAAAGCCAGGGCAAAGCATTTCACTTAAATACCCTTGATTTTACACCTGTTATAAAATATTATTCTTTCAAATTAGTTCCCTGGAAAGCTGGTTTATGATAAAATGATGCTCCAATGTTTGTGAAAACCACTCTTTTTAGCAGAAAGACAAACATCACCAAACTTTTTTTTTTTTTTTTTCAAACAATGCTTCTAATTCTGCAGGATTGTAAGAATCACTCTATAGGAATACATCTACATGTTTTCAGGGGCATAGAAAAAGGTCTGTGAGGTCGCCCTTGAACTGTGAACAGTGGTCACCCTTGGAGGTTAGGAGTGACAAGGAGGGGACAACAGACCCCATATGTACATTATACGTACGGCTGAAGCTTTTATGACACAGTATTACTTTTGTGGGCTTTCCAGGGGGCACAGGGGTAAAGAATCCACATGCCAAGCAGGAGACACAGGTTTGATCCCTGGGTCAGGAAGATCCCCTGGAGAAGGGAATGGGAATCCACTCCAGTATTCTTGACTGAGAAATCCCATGGACAGAGGTGCCTGGTGGCTACAGTCCACAGGGTTGCAAACAGTCGGACACAATTTAGCAACTGAGTGATTACTTTTGTAATTAACTGGCACTGATACAAAAGAGTAAAAAGAAGAATCATTTTATGAGAATAAAAGTTCCCATTTTATGGTACACAAATTTGTGATTTTACACATAGCATTTTCTTAATTTGGAAACAATTACTGTTAGGTATGTGGAATTAAATGATTATAAAGGACTATATATAAATATATAAGATATAAAAATCACAGAAGGTAATTCAAGAATATATGATTCAGTTTTATAAAGGTGTGTGTGTGTGTGCGTGTGCTACTCACTTCAGTTGTGTCCAAGTCTTTGTGATGCCATGGACTGTAGCCCACCAGGTTCCTCTGTCCATGGGAGTCTCCAGGCAAGAGTACTGGAATGGGTTGCCGTGCCCTGTTCCGGGGGATCTTTCCCAACCCAGGGATCAAATCCAAGTTTCTTATATCTCCTGCATTGGCAAGAGGATTCTTTACCACTAGCGCCACCTTTATAAAGATATATCTTAACTGATGGAAACAGTATGAAATTTTAAAGCTTTGCTAACTAAAGTACATTAAAGAGGCATATCTCTTCTACGGACTTGTGTTAAAACTTCCTTTTAAAGAGACTGGAAATAAGATGTTTGGGTCAAGCTGCTATACAGTTACTTCCCACTGAACTAGTTCACATACAAATGATTTATATGTGACTATATGTTTTTCTGGTCAACGATCAAAATAAGCATTCTTTTTCAAGCTCAGTTTATTTTCCATATTGAAGCTGTACACACATACGCAGAAAAAGAATATTTGAAACTCACTGGCAGATGTGTAGATCAATGGGCCAGATTAATCCCACACAAAGTATATCTCTCTTCATTAAATACATTATGACACCGTAACTATAGCAACCATAAGCTCTGAATTTTCAAGATACTCTGCTGCTGCCGCTGCTGCTAAGTCGCTTCAGTCATGTCCGACTCTGTGCGACCCCATAGGTGGCAGCCCACCAGGCTCCCCGTCCCTGGGATTCTCCAAGCAAGAACACTGGAGTGGGTTGCCATTTCCTTCTCCAATGCATGAAAGTGAAAAGTGAAAGTGAAGTCGCTCAGTTGTGTCCGACTCCTAGCGACCCCATGGACTGCAGCCCACCAGGCTCCTCTGTCCATGGGATTTTCCAGGCAAGAGTACTGGAGTGGGGTGCCATTGCCTTCTCCGCAAGATACTCTAGATTCATCATATTCTTCTTTTCCATAAGTACACTCATACTTTTCAAACTGTAATGATTTTTTTATTCCAAAATAGTAATCCGCATAATATTAGGAATGAATAATTCCCTAACTCGCGGGGCTGTCGAGAGGATTACAGGTCGTTTCCATGACTGGGGCTAAGATGAGAAGTACCAGTTTCTGGTCTCTCTTCCTGGAGAGCCTGTATGTGGACTGGCTCAACTGACGCGGAACAATGACAGATGGGATGGTGAGGTTCCAAAGCAGATCACAGTGGAACAGGTAACCAGGGGCAACAGAAGAGAGCCCAGGCAGGTGCCAAGAGAAACTTTCCTCCAGCTAGTCACGATCCAAAGTTTCACCTTGGATCCGGTGAAAAGGATGAAAGCAAGCCCTAATGTTATCAGGTAGTTAACACTTGCATATACTGTGCTTGTGGGATGTGCTTTCACATAAATACTCAGATGCTTTGAGAAAAACAGACATTTCTTCCAGAAGACCCTTGCATGAAACTCCAGTACGTGGTATTTGAATTTACTTCTGAATATGTCTTTCTGTAAGTATGAAAATTTTCTTTCCAAAATACGTTAACCATAACAATGGTAACAAGTACTTCTGATGTAAATGAGTTCTATCTTATCTCATTTAAACATTTCAACAAACCTATGAGGCCGGTGTGATATTCCATTTCACAGATGAGCAGACTAGGTGAAGGAACTTGCCCAAGGTTGCAGAGCTACATCCAGAGCCAAGACAGGATTCAAACCTGACTACCTTCATTCTGCAGATTTTGAGGCACAACTACTGAGAACAGCAACAACAGGAAAACGAATAAATGAATAAACAGGAGGCAGGCTGGGATTAAAGTTTCACAAGAGAGCCTTAAGAGGGTTAGATTCCGTCTAAGAAACTTGTCTCATACATAAAGGAAGGCAGAGGTTAAGACACGTGAAAAAGCTAACTAAGCATGACGGTAACACACGCAGCAAAAAACACACGGTCCTGGGAAGCAGAAAACTCCTAGGCTATCCTAAATGATTTTAAAAAGCATAACTCAAATTATTTATATACTAGCCATCTGGGTTGCTATGCATGTTATAACCAGAAAAGGAAGCAAACCGTGTGAAATAACAGTTTCAAATCATAAAAGTCGTAGCTGCAGGCAAGGGCATTTCTTTATCTGCCTATCTTCTGTATCAAAACAAAATAAAAATTTAAGTATTTTTGCAGAAATTGCAGAGGACAGAGATTCTGTAAATTTTTAAGGCAAATAAAAATTAATAAAATAGGATTCATGGTTGTCTTAAGATAAAATATTGATAGGTTTTAAAAATTAAATGTACTTAATAGTAACTATATTAATACTGTATTGCATCTTTGCAAGTTGCTAAGAGAGTAGATCTTAATAGTCCTCATCACACAAAAAATTGAGTATTGCATTTATTCATATATTTTTCATAAATATAACACAGGTTACATGCTATTATATGTGCATGTAAATACATGTATGTTACGGCTTTCATGAGATCGCTCAAAATGTCTCAATATTAACCTCACTTCCCCATGAAAGTTTTATGGACATCCAGCCATAAATTCTCCCGTCACCGTGTCACAGCGGTTACATCACTGAAATCAGTCTCAGGCATTCCACACTGTAGCTGTGGGCACTCCCAACAAATCTTTTTGTTGTTTTCATGGCAAGGCTATACAATATAATTGATACAGCATGTAATTTGGAACTCTATCTGAAGGGAATCTTTGTTCTACTAGGATTTAATCTTCTAAGGCTCTGTTTACTCAACAGCAAAAGTATTAAAAATTCTGTCCCTGTTGTTTTTATACTCTGCTGTTACCTTGCCTCTTTGCCTCCCTAGCTTGGGCAGCAGCCTATGAGAAGTACCTGCTTTGCATGCCTGACTCAGCACAGTGCTCAATAATTGTAGGGGTTTGTTGTTTTTTTTCCTCCTTCTAGTTTTACTGAGATATGATAGACGTACAGCACTGTATAAGTTTAAGGTGTACTGCATAGTGATTTGACTTAGGTACATCATGAAATGATTATCCCAGTAAGTTTAGTGAATATCCATCATCTCATCTAGACACAAACTTGACAAAATAGGGAAAAAAAAACCTTTTCCTTGAGAGAGAACTCTTCGGATTAACTCTTAACAGCTTTCATGTATAACAAACAGCAGTGTTGTTTATAGTTGTATTTATCATGTTGGTCATGGCATCCCTAGTATTTAATTATTTTAAAACTGGAAGTTTGTGTCTTCTGACCACCTTCATTCAATTCCCCCACCGGCCCATCCTCCTGCCCTGGTAACCACAAATCTGATCTCTTTTTCTGTAAGTTTGTTTTTGAAGTACAATTGACCTAATAATTGCTAGGTTTTGTTCTCCTCTTAAAAATTTTCGAGTGATAATAAACACAAGGTATCAGAAATAGCTCAAATCATCATTGAAGATAAAGAGTCGGGTACACAGAACCGTCAAACAGATCGAGATGTAATATCCATCATAGCTTAGTGACCGATAGCTACCATTTATTGGACACTTACTAAGCCTTAAAAAATGTAAGAAAATACCAAAACAAGTTTCAGTGCTCTATGAGGAAGGAGGGTGGGGACCACTGAGGTTACTGAAGGAGCCAGGCTGCACCCAGTGAAAGACAGGATCTGGTGCTGCCCCCTGGTGGGGAGCAGGGAGCCTACACCCTGTCAGTTCCTGGGCCTAGGAGGACAGATTAAGCGTGGCCAGATGACGGGCTAAGTCAGAAACTCTGGAAATGGTTGAAAAATCCCCCCGCACCCCGCAGAAGAACGTAATTTTCAAGCATTACTGTAGAAAAGCAGCCTGTCAGCCAGGTACTGGAAGGTTCCATGTGAAAATGTGCCCAACAGATAAAGTGAATGTAATCAAGGCACAAACACTTTAAAAAACAGTCAAGAATAAAGACCGTATAATATCATTTGATTTATTTTTAAAGCAATCGTTTGGCTTTCAGTTTTTTTAATTCAAGGCAATTTCAGACTCACATTTCTTTCTAAGAGCAACCTTGGAATAATTTTTATTCAGTCCTTCTAATGACAGAAAGCTGGATATGGCCCACTGTGTAAGACTACAAAGTATCTTGAGCCGGAAAGTTGTGAAGTTCAAAGTGTGATAAGAAAAATTTAGGTCTTGCATACGTTTCTACTTTCTTACAGCTGATTACAGAATGAAGAGTTCCTTTCACTTTCCTGAAAAACTATTCAATCAATTTTCCTAAACATTTAATGGAAAGATAGACATGCAGGTCACTGCAATGAGAAACATATCCAAGTCAAAGTACGTTGCCTGCAGGGCTATCTCATAAATCTGGATATTATGTTCTTCCTTGGAATATGAGAAGCAGTATTCCACAATTTAATGTCAAGCAACCATTGACAAAATTGATTTTTAAATGACTTTAAGGTCCAGGTTACATCACATAAACATTTAGTCACCACAACACATTTAAACAAGGAGAACATATTTTGTTTCTAAGAGCGGGTTGGGGTGAGGGTAAAATAAGCTATACATGTGAAAAGTACTGAACAAGACATATAGATCATAGAGTTATCATTTCTTCTCTAGGGAAAACATTAAGAAATAGCTTTAAGTGTTTTGTGAAGTTTTAAACCTAAATTCCAATACTATTTAGTCCCTGTTAGTTTAATTATTAGCAATAATGTTTATGTGATGTAACCTGGACCTTAAAGTCATTTAAAAATCAGTTTTCTCAATGGTTACTTGAAATTAAATTAAGGATACTTTCTTCTAAATGCAATACATTGTCTAGGGATCATAATGAGCAGCACAAGAGTTAAACTAAAAAAAAATGAGAAAAACTAAATTAATATACCAAAATGAGACATATTTGATAGCTTAGAAGTCCATGAACTTAGAGACTTACGTGTTGGCTTTAGGTTGATTAGTTCTAGTTATTTATATAAGGTGAGACATCACCTGGCTTCCAAATACTATCATAGAATATTTGTTATTAATACATGTAGATTTAATCTACCATGAAAATATGCCCATAGTCAAGACAGTTTCAGCAGCAGAGAAAAAAATGATGCTGGTGTCTTGAATGACAAATGAGTCACAGAAACCTGTGAAGGTACTATGCCAGCGACTGCAAGTTAATTTCACTCCTGGATTAAATAAATACAACTTTACTAACACGAAATGAAGTAGGTTTCATTTAAGTTAATGATTTAAACAGAAAGTATCACATTTTTAAAACGGAGCTTAAAATATACATTTTATGTCTATACCAATTTTCTGTACAGACCTATGAAATAGACTTGTGAAATTTATTCTTCACAGACAGCAGAGTCCCTAATCTACCTCCAAACTAACAGGATGCTTCCCATTAATACAGCTTTTTTATTTTACTTTTCTAATACTATGCACATGAGATGCATTCAACAAACACTGGTTGATATGATGTCTCTCACTTTTAACACACAGTTGAACCAATATAACTAAATAAGACAGTATATGAATAATATAATTTCATCCAGATTTCTATAGCACCTAAAACATTACACTCAATCCCAATTATTTCAGCAAAGCTTTCATTTAAAATCACAACCTTAACTATATTAAAAGCTAAGATCTTTATTAACTTTATTAGAACACCTTCAATGTCTGCTGACTTTAATAATAACAAAGAATGGAACTGAATTCTAAATTAGGATATGCACTGAAATTCAAACTCCATTTTTCAAATGGAAGCTTCTTTTCTGAAGTTAGACAAAAATATAATTTCTGATTTAAACTGGATACAGTCTAGCTACCTAACACAAGGTTGAATGATATTAAGATATATATAGAAATGATTCATGGTTAAAATTCAATAGCTCTATTAGAATATAAAAATGTTAATATAAAGTTATCTATGAATCTCAGTGCATTAACTCTATATTATTGTAGAAACTGAGGTAGAGCAATTTTTAAAATAAAAATTTAACATTAAAATCAATAATTTGTTATATAATAGAAACTGCCTTTTTTCCCTCCAAATGATACTTTTGTAAATTTCACTATTTTAAAATAGGAAAGAAGTGAAAGCAAGTGAAAACTTTCTATAATTTATAATCTTATCTGAATTCACTTTTTAAAAAAGTACACAGTGGTCATTTTGGCCCAGCGACTATACCAAATATTTCACAAATATTAAGTCCTTTTAATCTTTCATAAACACTAAATTAGCAATCACAAAGGTAAAACTTGGCATCCCATCCAAACCACTTTGGTTTGGTTCTGTTTTCAGACTTTCCCCCAGATATACTCTTAAGCTATGACCTGAAGCAGCCTCACCATTTATAATAATTTCTTCATTAAATCTTCCTGCAACACAGTCTATTGATTTGCTGCAATCCATCTTCAATGATGTTCTGAGGTTTAAAAAGTTAGAAGTCTAAATTCTTTTGAGATATACTATGGGCAAATTTGGACATTTACTATGTACTGTGGCTACACCGCTTTTGTTAAAACACTTTACATTCAATAGAGAGAGGGGAAAAAAAAAAAGGCAATGCTCTCAAGTTTCCACAGACGCTAAAGCTTCTCAAATTTTATAGTTCAAAATTCTTCCTATAGAAGAAAGCATCCACACAGCAGCAAAGTTTGAAAGTGGAATTTCCCTAGAATGTGAATGCATAATGATAAACATAAGCGACTAGCAGCAATGGGTCGTCTCATGAACAAATCGTCCTCTGTAAGGTAGGACTTTTGCTTTGCTTGGCACTGGGAAATTTAAATTACTCTTGTAAAGCAACTTTTGATGATCCTACAAAGCGTTCAATTTTTCTGCTTGTTTTGCAACAAAATTCTTTGTATAGCATTCTCACTCCACCAAATGGTGCTCGGCAGGCAGAAATCAATTCTGGCTAAAGTGACCTGAGGATTCTTTTGTTTCGTGACGTAGAAAATCTATTCTTTTCAAATCTGGGGGAATCGAACCTGCACTCAGAAAATTTCTAGTAGGATCTGTCAGGGTTCCAATTTTGCAACCTGTTTTTTAAGTTTCAACACTAATGATAAAATGAAACTACTAAAATAGAGTGATTTCTGCCTATTTGACACCATCTTTCTAAAAAGTTTAAGAAGCTGGATTTAAAATAAAAAGGAGGGGTTCTAAAATATTTGCTATCTTAAAAATGATACTGTTTTGTTATAATGCATTCTTCTTTACTGCTTTTTTTTATTCTTCATGTTAAATTTCTACTTTATGTTTTAGTTTATGTTTAAAAGAATGCTAAAACAACTTGCTAAATGTAAATAAAAAGTTAAGGAAAAGGGGAAAATCAACTTTATCTACATAATGCCAAAAGAGATGTGTCAATGTTTCCACTGAAATTAAAGCTTCTTTTTTTTTTAAAGTTAATCTTAGGTGTCATACCAACACAGCCTTTAAGGTTGGTTTTGCTGAATGAATAAATCAGAGCAAGTTATTTTTCAGCAGTTTAATTCTGTTCACCAGATCACTGCGATTTTAATAAGAAAAGCACAAAAACAAATGTTTTAGGCTACCATCAATTATTAGGGAGATTTTTTTCCCCAAACTTGTTAATTGGATCCCAGTTGTAGTAGCATTCTCAAGCTTTGAGTAATTGAATAAATTAACCAAGCAAACAAGTTTTGGGAAGGAGTCTCTGACCTGAGTAAAGAAAAAGGCTTGTAAGAGCACTCATTATTGATATGCAGATAACTTTTGCCAACTGATGAGTTTAATCTATTCATCAAGTAAATCTAGCCATTGTAATTATGGTCTGGAACCAATAAAAACATCATACAGAATCCAAAATACATTTTCCTATTTACTGTGTTTGCATATGTATGTTTCTACCTTTAAAGTTGGTTAATATTTCTTACAAAGAAGTTTTCCTGGTTGAAAGTCTATGTATTTGCATACAGTTAGAATTTCAAGAATCCAGAGCTATTTGAGAATTAGGGGGATAATACACATGCCCTCCTTTTCTACTTCAAATTCTGTATAAACTGCATGCTGATTCTCACACAATCTGTGTTGCATGCTCAGAGTGGATCAATTTCTAATGAGCCTGATTAAACCACAGATATAACAGTGAAAGGTGTAGTTAGTGGCGGAGACCTGCTTCTGGTTACTTTTAGAGTTAAGCACAAAAATTTAATATTAGAAATGCCCAGAGACACTGTTCACTAATGCATTTTTGATGAACTACATTTATACATTTCCTATAAATGGGTGATATTCACATATTTTATCTGGAATATAACCAGAGCATTTACTTGCTGTGTTTTAATTTCCTTATTTGAATCTGAGCTGTATAAAACTTCAGTCAGGTCCCTCAACTAGGCACCACGCTAAAGCACACAGCACTGATCCCCCAAAGAGATCACAGGAGAGTCCCTATTTGTCACATAGCACAGGTAACAATGCACGCAAGCCCACACAAACACAAACAAGTAATTTTATCTTTAGTCAACACATGATGGATATCCTAAGAAGCAACACGGAGGCTACAGGGAAGAAATGTTGTTTGCTGACATGTCCTCTCGGTCAGGAAAAGGAGCATGTAACGTGTGGGCAGAGCACAGAAAAAGCCAGAGATTCACCAAATAGAAACCAAGAGATAGTCTTTAATAATAAACAAGTGTAATTATGTAATCCTTTCAACAATCTAGGTGGCAGTAGCAAGTGAGGCGCTAAGGCTGGCGAAGGTTAAGTGAGGTAAACGAGGTCACGTAAGTGCACGCAAGCTCTGGTGGTATCTGAACCAGCTGGCGTGCTTACCCTTGGGTGCAGCTGCAAAAGACTTTAAAAGTGGGCGAGAGAGTCTTGCTTGGATACAAGGAAAATGTGTAGCCAGTGCTGCCATTATACCTGGGAAACAGAAACTGGTGGAATTATCGTCTTGTTTATGTCAAATTTGATCAAGATTTTTTTTTCAATTTTAATAAAAAGCTTAGCAGTTTAGGGCCTTTGTGGGGGTGGGGGGAGATGTGAAATAGATGGATTTCTTAGAGTTACAGAAAGACAAGCTCAGATGTATGTTTTGAATGTTTTAGAGACTCACAGGGGCAGTGGGGACCAGACTGGAACTTGTTTCTAGTTAATTGTCAGCAGCTTGCTTGAGTTTAGGGCACAAGCTGCCACTTTGGGGTTCTGAAGCTGATCCTACATTCTTAGGAAAAACTGAATGTTCAGTCCACGGTAGGCTATACGTCTAAAGTTTCTTCTTTCAAAAGTTCCAAAAAATACACGTATCATTAAAGTGCTTCACCAGGAAATTAAATTTTCTTGCTTTCATTTATTTTCTTATCGCTGACAGCGTCTAGATGAACTTAAGGTAACTAAGTCATTGGATAAAGAATGCGACGGCTTCTTGATGGATTGCGAAAACCGTTTCAGTAAACATAGGCTACAAATTGTATCCTAGACTTAAGCTGGAATATGAAATGTAATCCTCTCCTCACAGTAAATACTTATGGCTCTTCTCCACGATTAAGTCACTTTGTACAACTCTAAAACTACAGAAGAAAATTTCTGGAGCATTTAAAGAAATGTCTGTTGAGAAGAAAAGTAAAATTCTTTTCCTCTGGTGAAAACAACAGACCAGACATTGCAATGAAGTTCATCTTCAAGTTAAAATGCAAATGTAAATGTGGTATGGGGTCTGCCAGCTTCAATTAGTGGTAATTGGCACAGTCTACATAGCTGGCCCTGGATGTTGATTAAATAGCCGGGAGCGCTCACTCTAGGTGTAAAGCTTGTCATACACAATAATACGTGTCCTCAAGTGGAGCTGGCCGTGTGCAGAGGGGTCCATCTCCTGTGTGGAAGCGGAGAGGTCCCCGTGGTCTGAGGCAAGCAATTTGGGCATCCCTGGGAAAGTATCGCTTTGACAGCTGGATTAAAAAATGATTTATGTAGAGAATATATCTGGGTTATGCTACATTAGAACGTCATCGTTTTCAATTAGTGCGCTTCTATGCGACCTTGCAAATCACCAACCCACAAGGATTTTCCTTAGGTTTCCTCAAATGCTAATGATGTAGCAAATCTAATTAAGTTCATATGATTCACTTCAGCAGTAGGTATTTCAGGGACTCCGGAATTGCCAAAAGGAAATCTGAAGCGTCTATTCTTGCTCCAAAATAATCATGCCGCGCGCCAAACTGATAACCGTTAAACACAGCTGCAGAGCAAATGTGGTGGGGTTTTGGTCCTGTAAATATAGTGTTCACACATCAATCTGCCCTGCGAGCAATTTCGGAGGCAGACCCAACGATTGCTGGTTTCTGTTACAGTTATATGAGGATTATATGCGAGTATTAAGTCACTTGTTTCGCCCAGCACAGCTTGGGCAGATTGTGACATGCCGAGAGTTTCTTCTACCTGAGAACACTCACAGAAACGCCAGAAACCCCAAATACTGATAAAAGAGTCTGATCGGCATCTTGCTGAAATGGCTTTCCAGCTCTGCAGCTCACGTGAAAAAGAGGAAAGGTGGCTTTGGGTGTTTGAGAGCCTGTTTAGGGAATAAAGAACATGCAATAGATTGAAGTTCATTCCTGAAGGAAATCCCATATCCTGTGTTTGTTATAAATGCTTTTTTAAAAAAAAGGTTTTTAAAAGAACACTTACTTAAAAGTTAACATGGGTAAAACACAAGAAGCAAAACAACGAAGTCTTCCTTCCTCACAAGCAGTTTACACTTTGATGTGTCCTTCTAGGTCTCATTTGTGCATTCACACAACTAATAAATGCTTTTCTTTTTAACACAGTAAGTGTGCAACACAGACCTATGGACACATCTGAGCTACAGAAATTCAACTCTTTTTATTTCAGTAACGCAATTTCCATGAAAGGAAATTCTTTTCAGAGGGGCTGTCTCCAAACTGGGTGGGATGCCGGAAGTGTTAAGGCCATGACCACACTCCCTCCAGAGGCTGTTCGATTGCTATGGCAACCACTCTGATCCTATTAATAAGCAACAGCCCTGAACACTAATATTCTGAAAAAACAAACACACACACGCACACACAGTTTCCTTTTCTGTGGAGATAACAAGAACTAGTTTCGAGTCTGAAATGACCAATCTTGATGCTAAAACAGTATCTTCTTTGCTGACTGAATTATTTCCCCAGAATGCAGCTTTGTAAATAAATGCAAAAAATAGTGAAGTCAGCCATTACACTCCAGTTCCATTTTAAAACACGGTCAAATCTATGGCATAAGTAATCTCAGCACATTACAGCTGGAGTGGGTTATGTGTGGAGGTCTAGGCAGGAGAAGAAAATCAGATTTCCAGAGAGCATATGCCGTGTCAAAAGCAACACTGGGAGCAAGAAAACAACACAGGCTTCCAAGCAGCTCTTGGAAGTTTCGGAGAAGAAGCACACACTTCATCAGTTCTGTTTCTTATCTGTGGTTGTCTCCAGACACACAATTATTACGGTGCAAGGTAATTACCTAAATTGATCACATTTATGAAGTTACATGCAACCCACTCCTATGTAAGGAGATAATTATTTATCTTCAAGGGCTCAAGCATCATAGCTAAATCTTTAAGATGTGACTCCTTTTACGCTGGCAAAACCACCACCGCAAAGCACCCTGAATGCTGGTTTTTACAGCCCACAGTCACAGAGGTACAATGTGTGACACAGAGTAGGCATCTGTAAATATCGGCTAATCCAACCCTCCCAGTTTTTACTTCTGTTCTGTCTCACTCTGGGGTGTCAAGAAGCCTAGTCACAGAAGAGGCAGAAAAATCAACAAGACAGTAAGTGGGGTGTGGAGATTTTCACTCCTCAGCGATTCAAACAGAACCTTCTTACTCACCCACCAGAAGCACACTGCTGCCACTGAAACTGGGTCCCTCCCTAGGTTTGAAGTTTTCCCTGGCTCCCCAGAGCTTATTCTTCTTTATCCTCATTTCCCTTCCAGCCCGGTGCAGACATACACAGGCCCACCACGATTCCAAAACTTTTTTTTTTCCTTTTGCCCAAGTTGCATGGCATGAGGGATACAAGATCTTAATTCCCTGACTAGGGATCAAACCCATGTCTCCTGCAGTGGAAGCTCAGCACCCTAACCACTGGGCCATCAGGGAAGTCCCCAAACTGACTACTTTATAACAACTATCCCCTGCTATCATCACACAGATCACTTTTCAAATTCAGTTCAAGTACCGATTTTCAAGGAGCTTTGGGGACTTTGATATTGATTTTTTTTTTTTAATTCATGCATTTGGACTTCTCTGGTGGTCCAGTGCTTAAAATCCATCTGCCAATGCAGGGGACATGGGTTCAATCCCTGGTCCAGGAACTAGAATCTCACAAGCCGTGGGGCAAGTAGGCCCATGCATCACAACTAGAGCTCCCGTGCCTAGAATCCAAGGTCTGCAACAAAAGAAGCCGCTGCAATGAAAGCCTATGCATCACAGCTAGAGAGTGACCCCAGCCCACCACAAGGAGAGAATGCCTGTGTGCAGCAAGACAGCATAGCCAAAGAAATTTGTTTAATTAATATATTCCATCATTCATCAATCAAACATTTCAGAGCCTACCTCCAGAGAGTTTTGTGTTCCAGTGGGAGAAATAGGTGTGAGGAATTGTTAGGAAAGGAGCAGGCACAGTGGTAAAGAATCCACCTGCCAATGCAGGAGACACAGGTTCGATCCCAGATCCAGGAAGATCCCACATGCTGCGAGGCAACTAAGCCCGTGCACCACAAAAACTGAGCCTGAGCACTTGAGCCTGGGAGCCTCAACTACCGAAGCCTCCGTGCCTAGAGCTGTGCCCCGCAGCAGGAGAAGCCGCTGCAATGAGAAGCCCACACACCCCAACTAGAGAGTAGCCCCTGCTCGCTGCAACTAGAGAAAAGCCCAGGCAGCAATGAAGACCCAGGATGGCTAAAAATAAATTAATTAATTTTTTTAAAAAAGAAAGGGAGCAGGCAGAGGTCTGTAACAGTTAGCAAGCTGTATGTGCTCAGGGAGGGGTTTCCTAAGGGGGCCACATTTGAAAACCATGAGGAACCAGGAGCATCCCCGGCAGCTCACAAAACAGGACTGGGGAGAGTCCACACCCAAAGACTGACAACAGAGCAATGAGAAGGGGAGGGGGCCAGACGGTCAGATGGCCAACAGACCGGCCCTGGCAGGAAGACAGTGACAGGCGGTTCTGATAGCGTACATCTCCGTATTCTTCAGAGAACATACTAGAGCAGCTATGGAGACAGAGTCTTCAGGTAAACTCAGGGTTCGTTTATAAGAAGTCAGAAGTATCGTTAGAGATGAATGCTCGAGCTGCCGATGATGTGAGACACAGAGTAAGACAGGGATGAGGGCAGTGAGTACACAGCAGGAACAGGTCATTTCTTGTGTGTAATTTGGAGGAAACTATCATTTTATTCGCTAAGAAGACTCTTTAAGGATCTACACAGAAATGCTCACTCCTGAGGAAGTTTGGAAAGTAAAAACCAAAGATTTTAAAATTGAAAATATTTGACTAGAGTTTGCGGCTACATGGAACCCCATCTTGGCTAGGATTCAAATATCTTTTCTAGTGACATATTTATTACCATATCCAGTACTCCATTACCACTCCAGTACTCTTGCCTGGGAAATCCCATGGATGGAGGAGCCTAGACAGAGGAGGCTACAGTCCATGAGGTCGAGAAGAGTCGGACACAACTTAGCGACTTCACTTTCACTTTTCACTTTCATGCACTGGAGAAGGAAATGGCAACCCACTCCAGTATTGTTACCTGGAGAATCCCAGGGATGGGGGAGCCTGGTGGGCTGCCGTCTATGGGGTCGCACAGAACTGGACACGACTGATGTGACTTAGCAGCAGCAGCCAGTGCCTTAATGATAATATCAATTTCCCATTTATTCACCCTACTGACTTCCTCTCCCTGTCTCTTATCTCTACATCTCTCCCAGCGGCTTTTTATGATTATGTATTGTAAAGAAAAAAGACTCCAAATTGAGTAACCTAGCAACGTGTACAGAGATCATAGTTTAGAAACGTTTTATCTACTGTTCCTTTGGCAAGAGAAGAAGAAATCCACTGCAGATAGAAACAGATTTTCATATGCTTTATCCGGGGGCAGTGGAGAGAAATCTTTCCCCCTTATCACATTCGCCCCTCACAACCCGGACTTTTTCTGTGACCAAAGCTGATTATAACATAACAAATTCTGAGCTAGTCCCAAAATAATTTCATGACCTAGCAACTTAAGATGTTAATACTGTGGGGTAATCTAAAAATGAAGGTGAAATATGACTAGAAAGTTTTCTAGGCACACATTACCCAATGTTTAGAAGGGTATATTTTTGCTTAGGGTTTATTTTATTTCTGATTGAAAATTCTGATTGTTTGAAAATTCTATTATTTGGGGCCTCTTAGAAAATTAAATTCTAATTAGCTATCTTCTTGTGTTGTGAAAAAAACATTCTCTGACAACAAAACACCTTGACTTCTTTGGGTTTCAGATTAATACTGTTCTAGAGAGTAGAAGTGGAGAAGGCAATGGCACCCCACTCCAGTACTCTTGCCTGGAAAATCCCATGGATGGAGGAGCCTGATAGGCTGCAGTCCATGGGGTCACTGAGGGTCGGACACAACTGAGCGACTTCACTTTCACTTTTCACTTTCATGCATTGGAGAAGGAAATGGCAACCCACTCCAGTGTTCTTGCCTGGAGAATCCCAGGGACGGGGGAGCCTGGTGGGCTGCAGTCCATGGGATCGCACAGAGTCGGACACGACTGAAGCGACTTAGCAGCAGCAGCAGAGAGTAGAAGACCTAGGTCCTTGACCTGAACCTGGTATCAGCTAGATAAGCGACAAGCCAGGGTGGCTCTAGTTTTTCCCCATCATTCATACTGCAGGTATACAATGATCAGAAAGATAAAAAATGAAATCAAATTCCAGTTCTGAAAGAGAAAATGCCCTTCCTGAATTTTGTTAACACAAGTCATCCTAGCATGCAATGTCTGGCACACAGCAGGCGCTCATTCACTAATCAGAAGTAGTTCACCTGAAAATTTTCAGTTTTTACTTATCTTCACATCTCTCCAGCTGGAGAGAGGCAAGGATTTCGGAGCTGTTAGCCTTTCAACACTGATAACAGAGGTAATAGATTTCAAACCAAAAGGACTTCACCCTGAATTTTTGACAAAGCTTAGAATGCTGCCTCTGATGACCATTTTGACATAAGTGGCAAAAAGGGACAACAAAATATAGATGGCCACAGAGCCAAAACAAACAAGCAAAAAGAAAACCCTGGGACCTTACCAAGTCGCAAAATGTTTTTTGTTTAAGGTATTACTCTGATAAATACTGAAGAGGGCTAACTTCATAGTAACAAGATCAAGAAGTACATCAGAGCTGACCATCTTGGTGAAAAATAATCCTATCACCATAAAAAAAATGGGTGAGAAAGACATCTGTATAGGAAGCAGACAAATTTACTGAATAGACAGTACAGAGAAAGAGGAAACATCATTTCTTTTGTAATAAAACCTCAGAAAGTTTGACAAAATGTTCGTTAGTGGTAAAATGCAAAAAATAATTTCCTGGTTGAAAAGTAGGAGCCGTCACCTCAAGGGAAGATCAGAACCTCTAGAAAATCATTAAATGTTACAGATATAGTCAATGTAGGCACAGGACAGGCTAGAAGCAAATATCAGCAAAGTACAATATCTGAGAGAGGTCTTATATACAGGAGATGTAAACGACTCTCAAAAATCAACAGTGAAAAAAGAAATGATCCAATCAGACAGTGGGCAAAAGACAGGAACAGCACACATTTCATTAAAGGGGAGGTGGATAGATAAATAAATACATCAAAAGATGTTCAACATATTAGGTACTGGGGAAATGAAAATTATAACCACCATGATGTATCACTACACACTTATCGGAACAGAAAAAAAAAAAGGCAGGGGCCAACACCAAACCCCAGTGAGGATATGGAATCTCAAAGACATAGGTAGTGGAAAGATAAAATAGCACAGCCACTCTGGACGACAGTTTGGCAGTTTTTTATGAAACTAAACTTACCATCTAACCCAGCAATTGCACTCTTGGGCCTTTATCTCACAGAAGTGAAAACTTACCTCCAAACAAAAATGTGTACGCAAATATTCACAACAGTTTTTTCATAGTAGCAGAAACTGAAAAAAACTCAAGTGTTCTTCAGTGGAAGAATGGTTTAAAAACTGGTACAGTCATATCTGCTTCCCGGATGGCTCAGAGGGTAAAGCGTCTGCCTGCAATGTGGGAGACCTGCATTCGATCCCTGGGTCAGGAAGATTCACTGGAGAAGGAAATGGCAACCCATTCCAGTACTCTTGCCTGGAAAATTCCATGGACGGAGGCGCCTGGTAGGCTACAGTCAAAAGGATCGCAGAGTCTTACATGACCAAGCAACTTTGCTTCACCATGAAAAAGTAATCAGTCATAAATAGGAATGAACTATTGACATACACCACAACAGGGATGCAGGTCAAGGGCATGAGAACAAACAAAAAAAGTCAGGTCTCAAATATTTCGTTTATATAAGCCTTGAACTGACAAAACTATACAGATAGAGAAAAGCTTCGTGGTTGCCAGTAAATTGGGGGTGGGGAAAGGGTATCATGATGGATATGGTGATGTCTATTCAAGTCTGCATATAGGATAAAACTGCACAGAACTACACACACACACATACACACAGGTTGGATAAATGGTGACAAGTTCTAGTTAACACTGTAGTATTTTCTGTATGCCATTCAAAATGTCCCTATAAAAAACTATCAATAATTTACACACACAAAGTAATTCATTATACTGAATCACTGTGACTTCTATGTATGTAGTGGGCAGTACTGGCTGTCTAGGAGTACCCATTGCCATCTTTTCTTCTCATAATTCCAGGGACCTCCCTGGTGATCTGGTGGCTAAGACTCCATGCTTCCAGTGCAGGGGGCCCAGGTTCCAACCTAGTCAAGGAACTAGATTCCCACAGGCCGCAGCTAAGACCCAAAGTAGCTCAATAATTAAATAAACAAATACTTCTAAAAACTCAAAAACAACGACAAAACACCTAGGATGGGTTCTACAGGGTCTATTCTTAAATAATAATAATAATAATATCTGGATTCCTTACAGGGTTCCATTCTGCCTATACCCTCCCACGTATCTGGCAGGAAGCTGACATTTCCTTCAGCTAAAGGGTGGGTCTCCACTGGCTTAGCAAATGGGCATATTCCATTCCCTGACTTCAGTCACTGGTTCAGGAAGTGTGACCTCCTGATCTAATAGGGCTGAATCTAGAACTCTTGCTTGGAATTGTTACAGATCTTTGACCACCAACAGGGAAGCTGACTCTGAGATCCTGCATCTGATACCACGCCCCTCCTTTCTGATCTAAAAGAAAATGGAAAGATAGCCAAAGACAGGGGGGTAGGCTGGAGAGAGAGGGAAGGGGGGAGAAAGGAGGAAAGTGAGGAAAGGACAGGTATCTCAAAATTATCTAGAAACTTTCACAAACTACTGGTGCACCTCCAGCCCCTAAATGGTTGACTCCCCGCCCCAGGGGAGTGGCTGAGCCTCACTGCTATATATGCAAGCACAGACAGGCTAGTGGGTTATCCCTGACATGAGCAACCAATTGCTCAGTCATGTCTGACTCTTTGTGACCCCCCTGGACCGTAGCCCACCAAGCTCCTCTGTCCATGGGACTTTTTCAGGCAAGAACACTGGAGCGGGTTGCCATGTCCTCCTCCAGGGGATCTTCCCAACCCAGGGATCGAACCTATATCTCTTCCGTCTCGTGCACTGGCAGGTGGATTCTTGACCACTGTGCCACCTGGGAAGCTCCATTCCTGGTATGAAGATGCTGTATTTCCTGCTGGAGCTCCTTGAGGTACAGGCCCATCCCTCTTCTTCCCTTCCCCGCCCAAACATATCAGCATGGCGGCCCACATTTCTTGCCACGGTTTCCTGCTGGTTCACTTGCTCCTGCGAGGACTCCAATCTAATCGGGCCTCACAGAACCCTCTCCAAGAGCAGGTCTCACTGACTGAACACTAAAATCACTTGAAAAGCAATAAATATATATGTCTCGTTCCACTCCTGTCCCTAAGCTCTGATTTAATTAGTCTGGGATAAGGCCAGG
The DNA here is from genome assembly GCF_029407905.1 of Bubalus kerabau. Lineage (NCBI taxonomy): Eukaryota > Metazoa > Chordata > Mammalia > Artiodactyla > Bovidae > Bubalus > Bubalus kerabau. The sequence continues at coordinate 27,899,150 of NC_073632.1, read as the reverse complement.
GTATTATGGGATCTCTCTCCATTTATATCAGGATTTTTTTTTAAAACCCTGGAGATTCTAACGTTTAGCTAGGATTGAGAACCAGCACACTTCTAAATGGCTGGTACAAACAACCTCTGAATCACTGAAATCAAGGGTTTTCCCTCTGCTGTCTCTACTTTAAGCTGACCTGGTGGGGAAGATAGTCACCAAATAGGAGAAATGATATGTTTCTCATGAATAAGATTTCATAAAGTTGGAAACAGAGGAGTAGCAAAATCGACGTGCAGGAAAGAACTCTAGGAATGTAGAAGTGAATGTGGTGGCTGAAGTGTGAGAATTTTAAGATAAAAAATAGTTTTTGAGAGAGTATGTGTTTAGGGGAATACTAATGGGGAAAGAAGAAAAATAGCTGGGTACAAAACTGTTGACAACTTTCTCGTTACTTTAAAACACTTTGAAGTAGGTCTCTACTGGGGTATAGACCCACTTGTTAAATCCTGAATAAGAAAATCTCTTTAAGGTGTTTCAGTGCCTTAAAATTTGTGTTGGGAGGTGGTGTGTGTCTTAAAAGAAAATGTGAAGTAACAGAATTTATCACTTTTTTGTGCAATCGCAGAGAGAAAAATGATCATTCTAAAAAAAAAAGAGAGATCAATTTGTATATGTGTTCGCACATAACACAATAACTCATAAGGCATTACTAGAAGAAAACAAAATAAAAAGTTGTGTTTCTGTAGCTAAAATAACATTAATAATATTATAAGCATATAACAGAAGCAGAATTAAATATGTGACTTGCGTTACCTCATTAATCCTTATGAAGCCTATAGGTAGGAAGAAGCTTCATTGTCTCATTTTAAAGATGAGAAAAATTAAGAAAGGCAGGCACCTGGTCCAAGTTTGCATGTGGCAGAAACAATATTCAAAACCAAACTGCCCTATTCCAGAGCCTGAGGCCTTAATTATGCTTGTCTATAAATTGTTATAGATTCACCAAAATTAGTTTAATGTTTTTAAAACCCATAGACACACTGGCCTATATTTTTTAAATGTCATTGGCAAATTACAGAGAACATTTTGGGCAACTACAGGACAGCAAGAACAAAAGGCAAAGGCAAGTCTAGCCCAAGATGTAAAATCCACAACAGTCACGCTGGGGAGCCCCCATAAATGTTTATTGGTAATGATGGAGAAATTATGATTTTATACTCTTCTTGATTCCTGCTATTTTTGCAATTTTAAAGTCCTCCCTTTGTGACTATATTTTCCAATAACTCTGGTTTTCATTTCCACACAAATACAAGTCACTAGGCCAAAGTCTTCTCTAGCTAAAGATGGCTAGGCAGATACCCAAATCCTAATGGATCCACTTTTGTTCAGAACACACACACCACAGGCTGGCTTCCATGGACCTGAGGATGATAGCTTTATAGCAAACAAAAGAGAAATGATGGCAGTATTCTACATAAGGACTCGTCTCATAGGTTCTAATTAATGTATTTATACCTGCTTTAATGTACCTGTTTTACATAGTGATGATCCAAACACCTCTGCTTGCAAATAAATGCTCCCCAAGGCAGGTACCATTTTCTATCCATCACTGACTCCCTATTGCCCACCACACATGGTCCATATATATATATATATATATATATATATATATATATAGTGAGAAGATACATGTGATTTCATGACCGCTCTTCTCCTACTGGAAACCCTAGATATAATTAATTTTATAAAATGTTATTGGTAGTACAGAGGGATAGAGAATCAGGAGAGGAACAGTTTATGTTTTAATTACTACTGCATATTTTACATCTCCCAGGGATATTAGACATTAGTTTCCCATTTCTTGAGATACATTAAGGATGATACTCCATCAGAATAAAGAACTATTTATTCTTTGTCTAAGTGTGATCCCTTCTTTAAAATTTAGGCAAGCTGGGTTCTCTGAAAGTTTCCGGGGATTCAGTCAATTATGGACATGTTAATGAAAATATAAACATTTTTAGGTTTGAAAAGAACATGTTAGGAATCTAACGTCATTCTCACAACCACAAGGATGGCGACTTGTCTGCTTCCCAGTAGATTAAATTGCCATGACTGTTCATTTCCCAGGGATCCTGTTCAGGGCATCTTCCTTGAGGAAGGCTGTGCCTACAGAAGCGGGGTTTTAAAGGAAAGAGCATCCAGAATTGGGGAAAAGTCCCAAGTTACAAATCAGAAGATGAAGATGAGAGGGCTACTGTTCTCTGCTTCCCTTCTCATTTAAGGATGGAAAACACGTGCCACTCCCCACCCAGGGCTAACAGTCCACACCCACGGTGGATGTCACTAACAGATCCCCCCACCCTTCTTGTCTGAGCCCGGGAACCTTCTCAGCCCGTACTCCAGGTAACTCCTACCACGAGGGCTGCACATGGTGCGGGAAAGGCTGTCTGCCCTAGCTTAGCTACAGATGACCCTCGAATAACAGGGGGTTGAACTGTTCGGGCCTACTTATACACATTTTTAAATAATAAATATAATGGAACTACACATACCCTGATGCGGAGCCACAGAGAGAGAGGATACCCACAGACACAGAGGGCCAGCTCTAAGTTATATGCAGAGAGGCAGCGCACCTAACCCCTGCATTGTTCAAGGATCAACTGTGTACTGTCTAATTTTTTATCTGTTAAAAGTGTTGCCACGTTCACAATGTAAACTTACTTAGGTCACAATAGACTCTATCCTGGGGGTACTGTGTGCCTTGGTATTTTTACTAGATTTTTACAAATTACATACTTTTTTGGGGGTTGTATTCCAGGAACAATGAAAAAATATCTCATTTTTGTGAGCGTATAGAAGGTTTAATTGAATCAGTGGTCAAAAAAACTCTCTCTGAGAAAGCATCACATTTCAATTAATATTTCAAAAATATAGTCATCCCTGCACATGTATAAATGTTATAAGAAAATTTTTATAGACATTATGAAGGAAGAAGCTGGAAGAAAATGATACTGTAATAAAACAAATTTTAAAAGGTTAACATACTCTATCAAATTTGGAAGAAACAAGGACTGACTCATTTATAATAGTTTTATAAAAGTTGAATTCAAGTTTTCCCTATTAAAAAAACAAATGTGTTCACTTTGATATGACTTAGATTTCATTTTGTTCACTGAAGAGTAAGGAGAAAGTATTCATATTTAGCACATCTTTAATTTGGCAATATCTATGTTAAGCAACATTTATACAACGTTTTCTATTTCATTAAAGATTTATAAGCAAATACAACATATGGTTGATAACCCCCTCAAAACCTGATTCTACAACTTTGTCTATTAATATTTTAAAAGAAGTTACTTCAAAGATCACTTTTATTTAAGATGGTAATTATATAGCTTAGAGTAAAACTCAGTGTCTTTTAAAAGGCCATTCTCATTATCTCTTAAAAACAATAATTACATAATTTAAAGAAAAAATGTAAAGTCAACTTTCTAATATAAATTGAGCATTATATGCTGGAGAGGGTGTGGAGAAAAGGGAACCCTCTTACACTGTTGGTGGGAATGCAAACTAGTACAGCCACTATGGAGAACAGGGTGGAGATGCCTTAAAAAACTGGAAATAGAACTGCCTTATGATCCAGCAATCCCACTGCTGGGCATACACACTGAGGAAACCAGAAGGGAAAGAGACACATGTACCCCAATGTTCATCGCAGCACTGTTTATAATAGCCAGGACATGGAAGCAACCTAGATGTCCATCAGCAGATGAATGGATAAGAAAGCTGTGGTACATATACACAATGGAGTATTACTCAGCCATTAAAAAGAATACATTTGAATCAATTCTAATGAGGTGGATGAAACTGGAGCCTATTATACAGAGTGAAGTAAGCCAGAAATAAAAACACCAATACAGTATATTAACACATATATATATGGAATTTAGAAAGATGGTAACAATAACCCTGTATACGAGACAGCAAAAGAGACACTGATGTATAGAACAGTCTTTTGGACTCTGTGGGAGAGGGAGAGGGTGGGATGATTTGGGAGAATGGCATTGAAACACATATAATATCATATATGAAATGAGTTGCCAGTCCAGGTTCGATGCACGAACCTGGATGCTTGGGGCTGGTGCACTGGGATGACCCAGAGGGATGGAATGGGGAGGGAGGAGGGAGGAGGGTTCAGGATGGGGAACACATGTATACCTGTGGCGGATTCATTTTGATATATGGCAAAACCAATACAATATTGTAAAGTTAAAAACTTTTTTAAAAAAAGGGAAAAAAAGGCTAAATAAATAAATTGAGCATTATAAATGATCTTATAGAAAACTGACAATTTGTTCAGTCGCTCAGTCATGTCTGACTCCTAAACAAACACAACCCCTCATCTGGAAGTGGTATCCACATGGCTCCATTACACACCCACTTACATAATATAACCAGAGGACTACAAGTTTCCTTAGACATCCTAGAGAATAACTCCTGAACCATACATAAATAAGAGAAAAGCTGGCCTGAATCAAAACATTTCTTCCATATGATTATGGCGGGAAAGTGATTCAAAAGAGATCATGATGATAAATGGCGACAGCAAAGTTTACAATGACATTACTGAATATTTCCTGCATGCTGTATGCCATTCTAAAAGCTCAACGTTATTAACTCATTCAAACATAACAATGTGGTGACCTGGGTACCGCCAGTGGGAAAACAGGAGGGAAAAGAAATGTATGTAAGACCATACTCTTAGCAAGGTGTCAGTCAGTATTCTGATTTCCTAATGATTCCCCCTAAAAACAAGGGGTGAGAGAGAGAGAAGAAAAATACAGGTTGTGACTTGTCATTTTCTCCATAGCTAAAATTCCACAAGCAGAGCTCTTTCCATAAAGACTGAGGGGAAGAAGAAGACTTCTCTGGTTAGGATGGTCATGCTATTGGCTGTCCAATCGCAGCTTCCTTCAAACAATGTTACTTGAATCCCCCAGGAGAACCTGAGGGCTTACCTTTCCCGAACTCCCATTATAACACACACATATGTATATGTATATACACATATCCGCACACATCCATCCTGTACACAGCAATGATCACACTGATATCTCACTCTTAAACTGTTAGCTTCTTGAGGTCAGGGACCGCCTCTTTTCTCCAATTATCCTCAGTGGTAAAGAACCCGCCTGCCAATGCAAGAGATATAAGAGACGTAGGTTCGATCCCTGGGCTGGGAAGCACCCCTGCAGAAGGGAATGGCAACCCACTCCAGTATTCTTGCCTGGAGAATCCCGTGGACAGAGGAGCCTGGTGAGCTACGGTCCATAGGGTTGCAGAGTTGGATACAACTGAACCAACTGAGTACCGCACATTTGAATGATGAATTGTTTAAACACCTCATCTGGGTTTTAGGAACTCCAAACTGCTCTTTAAAAGAGCAAAGCTGCATTGGGAAGGAGTAGGGGCTGGTGAGGGTGTGGACTGCTGCCCAAATGCCCCCACTGCTGGGATACTACTGCCCTGTCCATGGAGGACAGTGCGTGTGCCCAGTGTGGGAAGGTGAGGAAAGCTGCAGGAAGAGCTCCAAACAAGATCTAGAGCTGCCGGAGGAAAGCAGAGGGAGAGAGCCAAAACTACAGCCTCCTGTGGAACAGAAAGGAAACAGGCAGACTGAGAAGCCCTGGTCTGGAGCCAGACACACTGAGTTTTGGGTTTTGAGGGAGACTACATCCTGGCTCACTGTGGGGAGGGGGAAGGGAGATCGGGAATCTCTCCTTCAAGTCCCCAGCCTTGTGGAGCCCACTAACGAAAATGAGAAGGTCAAGGCAGGAAGAATAACTGTTCTGACAAATGCCCACATCCTAAAACTCAGCAACTCTTTGTTCCCTTAAACAGCACTAAGGACTTGGCAGAAGTGGTTCCAGACTCTGAGATGGGAAGGAGTAATCCAGGGGTAGGGTCCCTTCGAATTACATAAATTGGGCTTCCGTGGTGGCTCAGACAGTAAAGCATCTGTCTGCAACGCAGGAGACCTGGGTTCGATCCCTGGGTTGGGAAGATCCTCTGGAGAAGGAAATGGCAGCCCACTCCAGTACTCTTGCCTGGAAAATCCCATGGACGGAGGAGACTGGTAGGATACAGTCCACGAGGTCGCAAAGAGTTGAGCATGACTGAGCGACTTCACTTTCACTTTCTTCAATTTGGAGAGCCTTCCCCAGCTGTGGTTAGTGAGGGGGCGATGCGACTCCAGAGGGAGACAGAGGGAGGCAGCGCCACGATCCAAGGAGTGCAAGCAGACTCCAGGAGCTGGGAAAACAAACGTGAGCCCTAAAGAATCCTCCAGAAAGGAACAAGGCCCTGCTGACACCTGGGTGTGAGCCCCGTGAGACTCATGTGGGGGTCCAGACCTATAAAGTGCAAAATAAGAAATGTGTGTTGTTTAAAGCCCCTAAATTTGGGGTCATTAGTTATGGAGGCGGTGGAAAAGAAAACAAGGGTGTTGCAATCCTAGGTCACGTCTCCCCCCCTGGAGGGCCGAGGGAGATGCCGCACAGACCCCCAGGGTGTGTGGGAGAAGCCCAGAGGGAAGGCCACTTGGGAGCCCGACAGCTCAACGAAGGCTGAAAGGACCTGAAGGAAAATGTTTAAAAGAATTAGAGCAAGCCCAGAAAGAGGGCCTAAAGTCAAAGGGTGACAAGGTAAATCGTCTTCATCTTGGGAGAAAGGCTGCTGTAATGCTAAGCCCCAGTCCAAGCCTCTCTTCTGGGAAGCCTGATTTGACCCAACTTAGAACAGCGAAAAAACAAGCAGAATAAAAGCCACACTGTTAGGTGCTCCTAAATGGTTTCTGCTGTCCCCTGCAATCCAAGGGCAGAGGGGTTCGTGCTTGGCTTTCTGTAACCCAATCTGCACCCAGGAGGCAGAGAAACAACAGCTAGCCACTGAGGGATTCAAACGAGTAAGGTCGCTTTCCTGTCACTTCTGCCAGTACTTCTAGGCAAAGACAGTAGAAATCATAAGACAAAAGTTGGTGCTATGAAGCAGTTTAAGAGCTCTTTGTGGAACGTTCTCTTGATTTCAAGATTTTCTCCTTTAATGACAAGGGAAATTGAGCTGCATGAAGGATGGACATCATATACACATTTGCTTATGTTGTAACCCTGTATATAATTATATGATGTGAACCTAGTGGTTGTTGGGAAGTGAAGTTTTAATGGAAAGAAGTATATTTTTATCCCTGTAAAAAGTTAGAATAATGACTATGTAATGCGGAAAAAAAAAAAGTAAAATGAGAAAAAAATAACCGGTTGATGTTTGAGTTTCATTGAATATTTTGTCTCCTAAGGATACAGAACCAGGATTACTTTTATAAACAAATTAAATTATTATGATTCAAGGAAACTCTAAGACAAGAATAGCTTAAGTTCTTAAGATGATTGGACTCTCAATTAAAAAAGAGCTCCTTGAGGTTTGTAAATGTTTTAACATCTGTTTTATGATTTAACTGTCAAACTAAATTATCCTCAACCAGGACTGTACTACCTCGTGAAGCCTACCAGTTACTTTGACTGTTTCAGAACCTTGAACTTACAGAATATGTACGAAACCTTATTAGTCACTCTCATCCAGCAACTTGCCTGATGGGAGCAACATCCTTGAGATATTTTCAGTTTTTAAAAGGTTCCAATTGATAGAGCATTTTTCCTTATAGAATTTTCTCCAGTTTATGGTTGACCTTATACTACAGACAGGAAAGAGAATGAAGTGGTCATTTCTGTGCCTACAACATGTCAGATATTGTGGTGGGAGCTTTACATATTTTTTTAAAATGTGCTCTTCACGGGCTTTCCAGGTGACTTAGTGGGTAAAGAATCTGCTGCAATGAAGGAGATGCAAGAGACTCAGGTTCGATCCCTGGGTGGGTGAGATCCCCTGGAAGAGGGCATGGAAACGCACTCCAGTATTCTTGCCTGGAGACTCCCATGGACAAAGGAGTGGCAGGCTACAATCTGTGTTGTCACAAAGAGTCGAACATGACTGAAGTGACTGAGCACACATGCATGCTCTCTTCAGTTCAGTTCAGTTCAGTTCAGTTCAGTCGCTCAGTCGTGTCTGACTCTTTGCGACCCCATGAACTGCAGCACGCCAGGCCTCCCTGTCCATCACCAACTCCCGGAGTTCACTTAAACTCCTGTCCATCAAGTCGGTGATGCCATCCAGCCATCTCATCCTCTGTCGTCCCCTTCTTCTCCTGCCCCAATCCCTCCCAGCATCAGAGTCTTTTCCAATGAGTCAACTCTTCGCATGAGGTGGCCAAAGTACTGGAGTTTCAGCTTCAGCATTAGTCCTTCCAATGAACACCCAGGACTGATCTCCCTTAGGATGGACTGGTTGGATCTCCTTGCAGTCCAAGGGACTCTCAAGAGTCTTCTCCAACACCACAGTTCAAAAGCATCAATTCTTCTGCTCTCAGCTTTCTTCACAGTCCAACTCTCACATCCATACATGACTACTGGAAAAACCATAGCCTTGACTTTAAATAGGAAAAGGAGTTCATCAAGGCTATATATTGTCACCCTGCTTATTTAACTTCTATGCAGAGTACATCATGAGAAACTCTGGGCTGGAAGAAGCACAAACTGGAATCAAGATTGCTGGGAGAAATATCAATAACCTCAGATATGCAGATGACACCACCCTTATGGCAGAAAGTGAAGAGGAACTAAAAAGCCTATTGTTGAATGTGAAAGAGGAGAGTGAAAAAGTTGACTTAAAGCTCAACATTCAGAAAACTAAGATCATGGCATCTGGTCCCATCACTTCATGGGAAATAGATGGGGAAACAGTGGAAACAGTGTCAGACTTTATTTTTTTGGGCTCCAAAATCACTGCAGATGGTGATTGCAGCCATGAAATTAAAAGACGCTTGCTCCTTGGAAGGAAAGTTATGACCAACCTAGACAGCATATTAAAAAGCAGAGACATTACTTTGCCAACAAAGGTCTGTCTAGCCAAGGCTATGGTATTTTTCCAGTGGTCATGCTCTCTTCACTTCATTCCAATGAAACATTACAAGCTATGTCTTATAGAGAAAAAAAATGATAGGCTAAAATACAGGATAATTCTACTTCCTCACTAACTAAAATAACTAAAAGCCAATAATATATGACAAATAAATATTTCAGAGAAATAATGTCATCAAATTAATGATGAGGCTACCAAACATAGACAAAAATAGTAGGCCAAACGTATTCTTACTTTTCAAATTTACTGTCAAGGATCCATATTTTTAATGAAGTGAAAGCCTCTCAGTTGTGTCCAACTCTTTGTGACCCCATGGACTGTATAGTTCATGGAATTCTCCAGGCCAGAATACTGGAGTGGGTAGCCTTTCCCTTCTTCAGAGGATCTTCCCAACCCAGGGATCAAACCCAGGTCTCCCATGTTGCAGGTGGATTCTTTACCATCTGAGCCACAGGGAGTCCAAAAGAATACTGGAATGGGTAGTCTATCTCTTCTCTAGTGAATCTTCCCGACCCAGAAATCGAACTGGGGTGTCCTGCATTGCAGGTATATTCTTTACCAACTGAGCTCTCAGGGAAGCCCATATTTTTAATAATAGACCACAAACTAACCCATAGGAAATATTTTAATAATAATAAAATAAAATAATAAAAAAACAAATAATAAAATAATATTATAATAAATAATAGCAGGTATAAAACAGGTTATATTATTTAGAGTAAAATTACAAAAGTCATGTGAGTATGCATATAAATATATATACACACATACATATATATATATGAATGGCAAACTAAATTAGTAAATAAGAAAACCTAGCTATTTTTGTCATTTGATCTGAACAGTACTATTTAACAATTATATGTATAAGGTATTTAACTTTATTGTTGAAATACAATGTAATGATCAAAGGTAGGAAACTTTGATGTATATAGTAGAAAAGATATCTGAATACATTTTATATCAAAAATAAACATTAGCAAAATTCTGCTTTCATTTTTGCTCAGGCTTGAAGTGATGGACAGACAACCTAAATGGTCAAACAGAAGGCTTACATTATTTTTATATAATGGAACACATTATAGTCATTAAACATTTTTGAACATAAGACTACAGGACATCATGATATAATGCCAACAGAGTTGGGGGGGAATGATAGGAAACAAAAGGCACACGAGAAAATCCCAACAGTGTAAAACTAAAATGATACACACATACAGTTATGTGCACAGGAACCAATATGATAACGAATAGTCACTGCTTCACAAACTTTAGAATTTTGTGTAATCTTTTTTCAATTTTGCTCATTTGATTCTATTTTATGTTATATAATTAATGTGTGTTTTATTTCTGATTAGACTGCAAACTTTTGTGAGGCCAGGAATCATCCTTTACATTGCAATTGTAGAGACCTTTTCAGTATTTGTCATTCACAAAGTTTTAGATTAAACCAAATGAAGTGTAAGGTAGTCTATGATTTTACTTTAAGAAGGGTTTCTTTATATTTTAAAGTTTGTTTTTATTTGAAGGCACATTTATAGCAGTAAATATGTCCAAAGCACATCTGGACACAATTCCATCTGAATAGACTGCCTACAATTTCAGTAAATTTTTTCTCTTTAAATGGGTTTATAACCTCATTTTTTTTTTAAATCTACTTCATTGTGGTGTGTAAAATTCACATTCTGCTAAAAAGAATAAGATATAACAAATGTAAATTTAGACATTTAGGTCATGTTCCATATTAAAATTCAACATGGCTTCCCAGGTGGTGCAGTGGTAAAGAATCCGCCTGCCAATGCAGGAGACATGGGGTTTGATCCCTGGGTGGGAAAGATCCCCTGGAGTAGGAAATGACAATACACTCCAGTATTCTTGCCTGGAAAATTCCATTGACAGAGGAGCCTGGTGGGCTACACTCCATGAGGAGTAAGTTTCAGAATAAGTTGCTGCTGCTGCTAAGCCGCTTCAGTCGTGTCCGACTCTGTGCGACCCCATAGACGGCAGCCCACCAGGCTCCACCATCCCTGGCAAGAACACTGGAGTGGGTGAATAAGTTGCTAGTTACATCATTTAAGGGCTTCTCTCATGACTCAGAAGGCAAAGAATCTGCCTGAAGTGCAGGAGACCCGAGTTTGATCCCTGGGTCAGGAAGATCACCTGGAGAAGGAAATGCAACCCATTCCAGTATTCTTGCCTGGAAAATTCCATGGACAAAGGAGCCTGGTGGACTACAGTCCATGGGGTTGCAAAGAGCTGGACACATCTAAGAAACTAACATTTAACACTTAACTACATCATTTAAATGATAGGAGACTTGAGAACCAAGCCTCTGCTTCAAGGGTAGAGGAGTTTTATGAACAGATCTAGATGGGCTGGTACTTGACCTGATGAGGAATGCTTCTGGAAAGTGACCTTCACCTCACTCAGTCTCACAGTAAACACCAGTCAGAAGTGTATTATGCTTTACTTATACGGCAAGTCCCCTACGAATGAATTTCATTCTGAGAGTGTGTGTGTAAGTCCAATTTGTTCGTAAGTCCAATAAAGTTAGCCTAGGTACTCAACTAACGCAATCAGCTATATAGTGCTGTATTGTAATACCTGGTTTATAATACTTTGCACATAAATAACACATAAAAATAACACACAAAAAGAAAACATTTCAATCTTACAGTACAGCACCTTGAAACTGGACAGCCTTCAGAATGGGAGAAAATAATAGCAAATGAAGCAACTGACAAACAACTAATCTCAAAAATATACAAGCAACTCATACAGCTCAACTCCAGAAAAATAAATGACCCAATCAAAAAATGGGCCAAAGAACTAAACAGACATTTCTCCAAAGAAGACATACAGATGGCTAACAAACACATGAAAAGATGCTCAACATCACTCATAATCAGAGAGATGCAAATCAAAACCACTATGAGGTACCATTTCACGCCAGTCAGAATGGCTGTGATCCAAAAGTCTACAAGCAATAAATGCTGGAGAGGGTGTGGAGAAAAGGGAACCTTCTTACACTGTTGGTGGGAATGCAAACTAGTACAGCCACTATGGAGAACAGTGTGGAGATGCCTTAAAAAACTGGAAATAGAACTGCCTTATGATCCAGCAATCCCACTGCTGGGCATACACACTGAGGAAACCAGAAGGGAAAGAGACACATGTACCCCAATGTTCATCGCAGCACTGTTTATAATAGCCAGGACATGGAAGCAACCTAGATGTCCATCAGCAGATGAATGGATAAGAAAGCTGTGGTACATAAACACAATGGAGTATTATTCAGCCATTAAAAAGAATACATTTGAATCAGTTCTAATGAGGTGGATGAAACTGGAGCCTATTATACAGAGTGAAGTAAGCCAGAAAGAAAAACACCAATACAGTATACTAACGCATATATATGGAATTTAGAAAGATGGTAACAATAACCCTGTGTACGAGACAGCAAAAGAGACACTGATATATAGAACAGTCTTATGGACTCTGTGAGAGAGGGAGAGGGTGGGAAGATTTGGGAGAATGGCATTGAAACATGTAAAATATCATGTATGAAACGAGTTGCCAGTCCAGGTTCGATGCACGATACCAGATGCTTGGGGCTGGTGCACTGGGACGACCCAGAGGGATGGAATGGGGAGGGAGGAAGGAGGAGGGTTCAGGATGGGGAACACATGTATACCTGTGGCAGATTCATTTTGATATTTGGCAAAACTAATACAGTTATGTAAAGTTTAAAAATAAAATAAAATTAAAAAAAAAAAAAGAAAATATAACTTGACAGTGAAATTACAAAAAAAAAAGAAAGAAAGCTGTGGTACCTATACACAATGGAGTATTACTCAGCCATTAAAAAGAATACATTTGAATCAGTTCTAATGAGGTGGATGAAACTGGAGCCTATTATACAGAGTGAAGTAAGCCAGAAAGAAAAACACCAATACAGTATACTAATGCATATATATGGAATTTAGAAAGATGGTAACAATAACCCTGTATGCTGCTGCTGCTGCTAAGTCGCTTCAGTCGTGTCTGACTCTGTGTGACCCCATAGACGGCAGCCCACCAGGCTCCCCCGTCCCTGGGATTCTCCAGGCAAGAACACTGGAGTGGGTTGCCATTTCCTTCTCCAATGCATGAAAGTGAAAAGTGAAAGTGAAGTCGCTCAGTCGTGTCCGACTCTTAGCGACCCCATGGACTGCAGCCCACCAGGCTCCTCCATCCATGGGATTTTCCAGGCAAGAGTACTGGAGTGGGGTGCCATTGCCTTCTCCGATAACCCTGTATACAAGACAGCAAAAGAGACACTGATGTATAGAACAGTCTTTTGGACTCTGTGGGAGAGGGAGAGGGTGGGATGATTTGGGAGAATGGCATTGAAATATGTATAATATATATGAAACGAGTCGCCAGTCCAGGTTCAATGCAAGATACTGGATGCTTGGGGCTGGTGCACTGGGACGACCCAGAGGGATAGTATGGGGAGGGAGGCGGGAGGAGGGTTCAGGATGGGGAACACATGTATACCTGTGGTGGATTCATTTTGATATATGGCAAAACCAATACAATATTGTAAAGTTAAATAAAATAAAATTTTAAAAAATAAATAAATGCGCCAAGAAACTTTTAAAAAAAAGGAAAAAAAAAAGAAAAGTATAGCTGTTTAGTACATTAGCTGGCATACAGGGGCCGGCATTGAGTGAACAGGTGAGAAGAGTTACTGACTCGGGGAGGGACAGGAGGTGGGAGATGGTAGAGCTGAAGGATCGTCAGCAATAGGAAATGGAGGGCAAGCTGCAATTTCACTCTTGCCTGATGTTGATGTAATAGGTTCAGATTTCTCGCTGGATTCAATTCTATCTACCCTCTTGGAAAAATGATCCAGTGATGTCTGGGTAGTAGAGTACCAGCTACATCACTGCCTTTACTCTTGGTTCCAGACATGCTGGGCTTAATATAAAAATGTACTACTGTACTCTATACAGTAAAGCACACAAAAGCACGACCACTTGAAGAGGATGCACCCACATGACGATGTAAGCCAGACACACGTACTGTCTTACATGATTGCACATGTGAGCACAAGTTCGCATCTTTGAAAATTTGTAACTTGAAGGTTTGTCTGTAGGGGACTTACTGTACCAGCCACTAGTTACTGGTTGCAGACAGACCTGGAGCCAGTCTCCAGAGGGACTTCTAAGTGGGCAGGGAGCCAGCTCTCAGGAGGAAGCTGGGGTCAGGAGGAAGGCAAAGGGAGTACTCACATACCTGATATCAATCCGCAGCGGCATGACTCCAAGGGAAAAGGCAAAACTATACCTCCATGTGACAGCATGCTGTGTCGTCACCTGACTTATTTGTGTCCATAAGTATCTGTATCATTTACCATTAATGAAACTAAATTCTTCACCTGCGTCTGACGGTGTCTTTCCATCAACACACATCCTATCGCCCCAACCTTGTAAAGGTCATTAAATACCTACTTTCTGTGAATGGAATTCCGGTCATATCAGCCCTGGCTTCTCTGCTTACACTTTTTCCTCATTCTTCAAATCTCAGAGAAAATCCTACATCCTTTATGAGTCCTCAGGCAGGACTGATTTTTTTTAGGTTCCTTCAAGTACCTTGTTTCTGTATTTAGATTGTGCTGTGTACCTACTCCCACTACTGGTATCTCACTGACAAATATCTGCCCCCCACTAAACTGATCTTTGGCCTGACAGTTCTCTAAACCCCCAGCTTTTAAAGAAGTTTCTATATTCATCTGTCAAATAAATCCACTAGCCATTGTTTTTAGCACTTAAGGAACATATTGTTTGAACACCGGCAATTTAACATTGAATTAAACCTGATGCAAAAGAGGGTCAAAAAATGACACACTGATGAAAGCTTTTTGAGCAAAAGAATAACGGTATAAAGAAAGAAAAACACAGAGTGGGGGAAGGAAAGAGTGGGAGGAACAGAGAAAGTAGCACCGATACATATACACTACCACGTGTAAAAGAGATAGGTAGTGAGACCCTGCTACATAACACAGGGAGGCCAGCCTGAGCCCAACGCAACATTGTAAAACAATTAACTTCCAAATAAAAAATAAATTAAAAAAAGAAAGAAAACCAGAAATATTACTGTCTACCAGATAATGCTCTGCTAGTTTTATGCATTTTGGCTCATTTGATCCTAACAATGACATTATGCAAAAAAGTTGTTATTGCCCCCATATCTCAGATGAAGAAGCTGAAGCAGAGGAATTACCATGAGATCATCCAACAAATAAGGGGTGGAGCTGGGATTTAAATCCAGGCGGTTTGGCTCTAGAGTCCTTGTTCTGAGCTACTGACAGTCATGTATGTACTCCTTCCCGTTTATATATCCCTGGAAGCAGACCGTAAGACAGCAGGAACGTGCTAGGAGAAGTCAAGGGGAACGTACTCGATCCGGCCCCACGGCTCTGCAGGTGAGCGGAAGGGCACGTGCTGTCAAGGCTGTGTGTCTGAGTGCCTTGTGACCACACAGACATGCGTGGTGCCAGTGTTATCCACATGTGGGCTGCTCTTCACATCAACACGGTATTATCCCTTGCCCCATTTGACCTACTTGTAGTATTTGGGGCTCTAATTCTTCCATACAGTCTAGAATCAACTTGACAAGTTTCAAGGAAAACACCTACTTGGATTCTGTTTGAAGCTGAACTCAATCTACAGATCAATTAGATAATAATGAATCTATCTGTGAATATAATCTTTTTTTAAAAATTACTTAAAATTGTTCTTCTAATGAGTTTAAGTTTTACAATTATTCCAAAAAGGTCTCAGATGACTTTTTTATTTTTTTTTTTATTTTTGTTTGTTTTTTTATTTTATTTTTAAACTTTACATAATTGTATTAGTTTTGCCAAATATCAAAATGAATCCGCCACAGGTATACATGTGTTCCCCATCCTGAACCCTCCCCCCTCCTCCCTCCCCATTCCATCCGTCTGGGTCGTCCCAGTGCACCAGCCCCAAGCATCCGGTATTGTGCATCGAACCTGGACTGGCAACTCGTTTCATACATGATATTTTACATGTTTCAATGCCATTCTCCCAAATCTTCCCACCCTCTCCCTCTCTCACAGAGTCCATAAGACTGTTCTATACAAACACCAATACAGTATACTAACGCATATATATGGAATTTAGAAAGATGGTAACAATAACCCTGTGTACGAGACAGCAAAAGAGACACTGATGTATAGAACAGTCAGATGACTTTTTTAAAGATTATTTCTACATATCTATAACTGCCACTGTAGATACTGATTTTTTAAATTATATTTTCAGTTGTGTTTGATGTTTATCTATAATGCGTTTTTATACCCTCCAATTAATTCTAATAAGCAATGTATAGATTAAATTTTCTATATAGAAACTCGTACCCTTTGCGGCAGACCTGGGTTCAATCCCTGGGTTGGGAAGATCCCCTAGAGAAGGAAAAGGCTACCCACTCCAGTATTCTGGCCTGGAAAATTCCATGGAGAAGTCCATCGGATGGCAAGGAGTCATACACGATTGAGCAACTTTTCACCCTTTGTCGATAAATGACATTTCCTTTCTTTTCTCCTTATAGATTTTTAATTCTTATTCTCATTTTGCTATCTTGCCTTGGACAGCCAGTCCAACAATAAATATAATTAGTCACAGTGGATTTCTTAGTTTCTGATTTTAAAAGTAATGCTTCCAATACTTACCATTAAATATAATGTTTGTTGTAGGGTTTTGGTAGATAACCCTTATCAGGCAAAAGAAGTTACTAATTTGCTACGAATTTTATTTTCTTCTCTTCATTAGTATCAGGTACTGAAAAATTTTGACTGTTCTTTCTGCATTCACTGAGATGATTATGTAGTTTTTCTTTTTTTAGTCAGCTAATGTAATGAATTATATTAATAGACTGTCTAATGTTAAACCAATCTGCCATTCCTGGAATAAATTCAACTTGGTCTTGAATATTTCTGGCTTCAGTCTGCTATTAAAAAAAAAAAAACTGCCTCTAAGGTTATAAGTGAGAATGGCCTATGGTTTTCTCTTGTTGAATTGTCCTTGTCTGGCTTTAAAGTTATACTAACTCCATAAAATGAGAAGGACCATGTTCTTTCTTCTATCCTCTTGAAAAGAATTTGTCTATAAAACTCAACGCCAGTAGAATTCACCTATAAAATCAATTAGGCCCAATGCTCTGTTTAAGGGAAGATAAGCTATTGACTCAATTTCTTTCATACTAGAAGAATATTTGAGTTTTCTTTTTTTTTGGTGTGTGTTAATTTTGACAGCATTTTACTTTTCTGGGAAAATCAGAAGTACACAATTAATTGACATTCACAAAAATCAAATTCAGAAGTTTGGGGGATAGTAAAGAAGAAATTAAAATGTATAGAAAATCCAGTAAATCAGCTCCAGAAGTCCAAAGTGTAGCAATGGTAAAAGATGATCAACAGGTATTTGTCCCACCAAAGATAACAGAGACAATCGGAACTGCCAAAAGCCCCTTATAAGTAAAGAACCAATGAAAGGACCATGACATTGATAACATGTCCACTTTCTTAGACTTCTTGACATTTTTACCAATGTATTTAGAGCATTTAGGATAGTAACTACTTTTCAATTAATCACTTATTATTACCATAGCCTTCCCTATCTTCAGCAAATTATAGATTATCTTCTAAACTTTACTTTTTTCCCCAACATTCCTTTCTGTTTCCAGGAAACAATCTTTAGTTTGGTTCCATTTTTTACTTTTTTTCCCATTTCATTAGTATCCCAACTTAAGGAAGATGTGGGTCAAATTGCATAAAACTATGACACCAAGTGCTTCCCTGGTGGCTCAGTGGTACAGAATCCACCTGCCAATGCAGGTAATGCAGGTTTGATCACTGGATCAGGAAGATCCCCTGGAGGAAGAAATGGTGACCCACTTTAGGATTTTTGTCTGGAGAATCCCATGGACAGAGGAGGCTGGCAGGTCCATGGGGTCGCAAGAGAGTCGGACAAGACTTAGCGGCTAAACAACAACAATAAAGACACTAAGTAGAGTCATGCCTCAGTCTTAACTAAAATTGAACATTAGGTTTTCACATATGCCACTCAGAGAAAAATGTTATAAATCCATACATGTATGGATGACATGTATGGATTTATAATATTATATTATACATATATTATATTAATGTATAAATATTATATATATATTAAATAATATATAATATTATATTATACATATATTATACATGTATAAATCTATGTATATGGCATACATGTATACCTGACATACATGTATAAATCCATACATGTATGTATGACAACTGAAGTGTGTCAGCAATCTACCTTTCCTTCCTTTGAATTTCTGAAAAGAAAGATGAGGTACAACAAATAAACTTAAGGAATTTATAAGTTAAAAACGCACACAGTATGCCTTTATGACATGTCCAATTAACCCCCTCTCCACTCAAAGCTCAAGCTAGAGCACTGTTAGCTTAAAGTGTCCTTTAGAATCTTGGAATAAAAAAATTACTTCTTGCTATGATTTTCTAAAACACCATAAGGGATTTGGAATATAAAACTTATATTTTCTAAAAGCCTTACAAAAAGTACTCTAGTTAACATTTTCAGACAATAGCTGTCTTAAAAGAAGTGACACCTGGTTCATCTTCAAGACCAAGGAAATCCGATCAGCGGCACACTGAGCTCCCAAACTGCTACCAAACAACTCAGTCATCAGCTCCACAACAGAAGGGAATTCTAAAGACAACTAAGAAGCCCCCAAAAGGATACTTAAATGGCCTATAAAATATTTTTAAAGGCTTATGAAAGAAACAGTAAATGTCAAGAAGGTATAAAGTGAGAAAAGTACGGTTTACAGAGAAAGAGAAAAAAGTAGGGGAGGAATTCATTAATTGAGAAAAACAAGTAAGAATAATTAAGAAAGAATATGCGACAGTCTCAAAAGCATTCACAGATGGTTTTCAACTGCATTCAATTTACCCTGAGCTGTTAAAAGGTCATGTCCAATTTTTTGACTTTGACATCTTAGAGGTTCCTGAAATCTCCACCAGGTGTATGCTGAAATAGAGTTAGCCAACTTCCCTAAAATAGCAGCCCAGGCAAACAAACTCATCTAAGAACCTCTGTGTCTACCCTTTCTTCTCCATTTAATAGAAAATATAAAGATGGTACAATAACAAGAAGGTTAAGGCAATAGGAAGTTGAAAACAAAAATGAGAGTAAAAACAGACCTGAAGTAAAGACCTTGCTCCCTTCTCTCTTTCCTAGAGGGATGCTTACAGCTTAAGGATGTATCAGCATCCTCCTGGGAGGCCGAGTTATAAGCTCTGTCTAACCAGCAAAATAAAAAGTGCCATCTCAAAGTGCTCTGAAGAAAGTAAGATACAATTTCCCTAAAGGTTTTATGAGTACTTCCAATCTATTTACAATTAACTCAAATGAAATAATCACTAGTAAAATGAAAAACTGGGCACAAAATGAGTCCAAAGAAATCAGTTAGTGACTAGAAAATACTTGGCACAGAAAAGTCAGTTGTGCTTTCTCGATGCTGTTATTTTTAACTTAGGACTTTGAACTGAGTAAACAATGTAACAAAAATTAAAAAACCTATACTTCTAAAAAAAAAACAAAAACCTATACTTCTTTCCAAAGTATAAAGATTCACAATGAATCTTATTTATCTAGCTTCTTGTTCACATTTGTCGAAAGTGTAAAAGCAATTTTTTAAACAAAGAAATAGCATACAATAAACTTGCTGTATATTTCACTTCTTTTATAGTGTTGATTTTAAAATTATTGCTTTTCCAGTCTTCTGGAACATAGAAATATACAAATTTTATAGAATATTAAAATATAGAAAGATTCCTTGAGTTATATTTCTATGTTTTAGGCGAGGATCTGGTCATCTAACAAAAAAGGTTATTAACCAACGGTGTGAAATAACAATACAAGGTGAACATGAAATAAATGGTCAAACCCTTCACACTCAGTACTCACAGTATACAGACAAACCATCTAACAATTAGTTAACTATACAGCTCAGTGGGTAAAGAATCTGCCTGCAATGCAGGAGACCCCAGTTCAAATCCTGGGTTCGGAAGATCCACTGGAGAAGGGATAGGCTACCCACTCCAGTATTCTTGGGCTTCCCTTATGGCTCAGCTTGTAAAGAATCCTCCTGCAATGTGGGAGACCTGGGTTCGATCCTTGGGTTGGGAAGATCCCCTGGAGAAGGGAAAGGCTACCCACTCCAATATTCTGGCCTGAAGAATTCCATGAACTGTATAATCCATGGGGTCACAAAGAGTTGGACACGACTGAGCAACTTTCACTCACTCACTGCCTTTGAAGAATTGTGAACAAAGCCAGAAATTCTGCTAACCAAATTGCTCCTATCAGTAATATGAAAGTTTATTAAAACTTAGATCACCTACAACTTTTTCAAAAGATAATGAAACCTTTTAGTTGTTAAAGAAAAAAAAAAAAAAAACCAGTATCATAGACACGATGTTATAAATAATGCCTCCTTGTGGGAAAAAAATTCACCAAAAACTTATGACAATATCAACTGTTGCATAATCTGATAATTTTTATGCTTACTCTGACAAAAAAGGATTATTCAACTAGAGATTCTTTTTAGTATATTTTTAACCAATAAAACTTGTATCAGACACATATTAAAACAAACTGCAAAGCCATTGTAAAACCAATTCCGAGTCCAAATGCTCCATAAATATTCTCATAAATATTTAATATAAGCATTTTTCTACTTTTACCAAGGATACAACCTCTGGTTTTCTGTTAGAGACAGATTTTAGGGAAATTTAGCAATATGGAATCAGGTGGGCAAAGTTCCATGCTACCCATAGTCCACGGGGCAGCAAAGAGTCAGGTACAACTTAGCAGCGAAACAACAAAACTCACTGTGTGACCTTGATCAAGGTGCTAAACTTCTTTGGGTTTCAGTCCCTTCATCTGCAAAAATGGAGATGACAGTGGTTCCTATTTTATAGTATTGGGTTTTGTTACAGTTTTGTGTTAACAGTATTTTAAATGAAACAACCCAAGTGAAGAGTTTAGAAAGGGGTTTGGCATAATAAATATTGGCCAAACATTCTTTGCTATATTTTCACTTTTCATTTGTTGTCATTTTCCCTAAACCGACTACTGGTCAATGAACAACAAATGGTTTAAAAATGAACTTAAGGGGGAGAAGCAGAGGCATTACTTTGCCAACAAAGGTCTGTATAGTCAAAGCTATGGTTTTTCCAGTAGTCATGCTGGGTTGTGAGAGTTGGACCATAAAGAATGCTGAGCGCCAAAGAATTGACGCTTTCAAACTGTGGCGTTAGAGAAGACACTTGAGAGTCCCTTGGACAGAAAGGAGATCAAACCAGACAATCCTAAAGGAAATCAACCCTGAACACTGTTTGGAAGGACTGATGCTGAAGCTGAGGCTCCAGTACTTTGGCAACCTGATGCAAACAGCTGACTCATTGGAAAAGACCCTGATGCTGGGAAAGATTAAAAGCAAGAGGAGAAGGGGGCGACAGAGGATGAGATGGTTGGATGGCATCACCGACTCGATGGACAGGAGTTTGAGCAAATTTCGGGAGATGCTAAAGGACAGGGAAGCCTGGCGTGCTGCTGTCCATCGGGTCGCAGAGAGTCAGACACAACTGAGTGACTTAACAACAACAAAGCGGGGGAAATCCTTTAGAAAAGGAATGCATCTCTTTCAAATTAATTGTCTAGTCTGAACTTCAAAAACCCAATATTATTACCTATAATTGAAAGCCTGTGACTTAGCTCGAACATTTTATAATCTTGAAATATATAAGATTCTTAAGAAGTTATTAAAAATCTTGAACATTCCTGGAACACTTTTTAGGACAGGCTGTTTCTATTATTTTCTTGGAACCCACCTAAGTGGACCTTTTAGTTGTGTAAAAAAGCAAAGACAAAAGAGAGACATAGTCATAAAGAGTTAAAACAACTGCACAATAATGAAAAAAATTGGTCTACAGCATCACCATATGAATTGATACTATTTCCTAAACAAAAACAAAGAAATGGACAATGTACATTTCAAAGAATCATTGACAAAGGCATTAAAACCAATTAACATCATCAGTTAATATGAGAAAAATATATATAACAGGAATAATAGAAGATGAATAAAAGTGTAGAATAAAGGACTGACCTTCCAAAGGAAGGTCATTTAAGTGCAAAGGAAGTATTTAAGTATCCGAAGAGTTTCTATTTCCATGAAATAAGGGAGAGGAGGCAGAGTAAAAGTGGAGGGAGGCGACAGGGAGGCAGAGACAGCACTCTCACTATTCTCATTTTATAATGAACCGATTTCTTGAAAAAGAGATCCTGGTACAGGCAGAATTGACTCAGCAGAGTCTCTTCTTAACTTGATCTAGAGCTAAAGACCCTTGCTGATTTTTATGCAGATGCCTGTCTGCCCCACAGGTAGTTTTCTGGGGGCAGACTCGTGGGTGTGCAAAGAAATTACAAGGGGATCAAGAAAGATTAGAACAGAAGTGGGAAGCTGAATTGGACATTCTCTAAGATTCTTTTTTTTTTTAATATCATATATTCTATCCTAATTATCTGTTCCTTTTGTCTCTCATATATTTTTGCCAGACAACTCAGTTACAATTCAGAAGTGAACTTGGCTAGTTTTGAAAAATACCTACTTTTCTCCATCTAGTGTGCTAGATTTATTACAGTAGCTCTATCTCAACACTAAAGTATCTTGACATAGGATTATATAAATACCACTAATTGAAGTCATAAAATATAACAGAACTATCCATTGAGTTCAGGCAATATCATAGTAAAAACTTTTCCCTATATAATTTTATTTTAAGGCCCTATCCGTACTAGAAACACTACCTTCTTTTTTTAATTCCAGTCTTATGCAAATATAATTGACATTCATCGCTGTATAAGTTTAAGGTGTACAGCAAAGTGATTTGACTTACATGTGTCATGAAACGTTTATCATAGTAAGTCTAGTGAACAGCTCATATAGACACAAAATTAGAGAAATGGCAAGACTTATTTTCCTTATGATGGGAACTCTTTGGATTCACTCTCTTAACAACTTTCATATAAAACATATGACACTGTTAATTACATTTATCATGCTGTACATTATATTCCAAGGACTTATCTTTTAGCTGGAAGTACCTTTTGACTTCCTTCATCCAATTCTCCCTCCTCCCACTGTCCATCTCTAGGAACAACCAATCTGATATCTTTTCTGAGTTTGTTTTTGAAATATAATTGATCTACCACACTGTTAGTTCCTGCTATACAACATAATGATTTTGTATTTATGTAGATTTCAAAATAATCACAATAAATCTAGTTAACAATATGTCACCATACAAAACTATTATACAGTTATTGATTATATTCCCCACACTGTATATTTCATTGTTGTGTTGTTTTTGTCAGTAAATCATATCGGACTCTTTTGTGACCCCATGGACTATAGCCCACCTGGCTCCTCTGTCCATGGAATTCTCTAGGCAAGAATACTAGAATGGGTTGCCATTTCCTTCTCCAGGGGTCTTCCTGACCAAAAGGATCGAACCTGGATCTCCTGCACTGGTAAGCAGATTCTTTACCACTGAGCCACCTGAGAAGCCTGTATATTTCATACTTGTGACTAATTTATTTTGCAGCTGGAAGTTTGTACCTCTTAATCTCCCTCACCTATTTCTTTCTTGTACCCACTCCCCTCCCCTCTGGCAACTACCTGTTTGTTTTTTGTATCTAAAACACTGTTTCTATTTGATGTTTGTTCATTTATTTTGCTTTTTTTAGATTCCACACATAAGTGAAATCATATGGTATTTGTCTTTTTCTGTCTGATTTTTCGCTTAGCCTAGTACCCTCTAGGTCCCTCTATGTTGTCACAAATGGCAAGATTTCATTCTTTGGATGAATGGATAAGATTTTTCATTCTTTGTAAGATGGGTAAGATTCCATTGTATATATAAATTTACCAGATCTTCTTAGTCCATTCATCTCTTGATAGGCACTTGAGTTGCTTCCATATCTTGATTATTGTAAATAATGCGGCAATGAACATAAGGGTGCATGTATCTTTTCTAATTATTGTTTTTGTTTTCTTCAGATAAATACCCAGGCGTGAAACTGCAAGATCATACAGTAGTTCTATTTTTAACTTGTTGAGGAATCTCCAAACTGTTTTTCATAGTGGCTGCAGAAATTTATGGTCCCAGCAACAGTGCATGAAGGTTGCTTTCCCTCCACATTCTGCTGTCTTTTGCTTTTAAAGCACCATCTCCTTTATGCTAGCAATGCTATTTGTGAATTTAAATAGAAGTAGTGCTGTCACACCACAGATCTGAGTTTTCCCATCAACGCTGCTTCGTTCCATATGTGCACATCGCAATGTTTGTTTCACAGCAGAGCTCATATTTCATTTTATTCCAGAGCTTTGTTTCCACACAACTACATATAATATTTTTCCTATCAAACATAACTGAAGGAAACAACAAATCCAAAATATAGTTTATAGCAAAACAAAATAGCGCAATTAATGGTAAAATTGGTGGCTGTTTTCAAAGTCTGCCTTAGCTAGAAAACTCAAATTCTTTTGGATTACAATGACATATAACAAACATAACTTGAGCTAGCTATATCAGAAAATATGACAACATATGGCTTTGCTAGAGAAGTGAGCATTTCAAGCATCCAGTGCTCCAATATGTTTCATGCTAATTATATCAAGATTACAGAAATACACATCTTACAAAAATAAAAAGGTGTGTAACAAGCTTTCAGCATCCATAAGAGATCATTTACAATACTCGTAAGAAACATTCTATGGTTTATACTCAAAAATAATTTAGGATAAAAGTTTTAATTATGTAATTAACATGAAATATACTTCAATACATGCCAAGATACTGTTCTCCTAGAGTTTTCTACATAAGCTTCACATGCATTTTTGAGATGGATCATGGAAACACTATTAATTCATTTCCTAATAAATGCTTCAAAACTATAAGCTTAATCAGACTGCAAAAAGAAAACTTACAAAAATGTATTCTACTTTACCTTTCATTATTTTAAAATATGTCCCAAAATATTTTACATTCAACTCGCCAGATTCAAAGTGGGGAAAAGAGCCTCCTTTTCCTAATGTATCAGAAAAAGACTTGTAAAAGAGCTTAATTGCCACTTTTAAAAATAACAGTTCCTATAAGGAAGCAAAATAAAATCTATTTTTCAGAGTGTTATTATACCTCCTTTATAAGATCAACATTTAAATTACTAAAATGATGTTCATATCTATGGTGCAGGGTGAGCAGTAGAGGGGCACTTTCATTTTAAGGCAAAATAAAAGTTTTCGTAACATTCAATATATTTTGTAACAATCATCGGCTTAATTTAAATGGATTTCATTGTACAAATAGAGAAAATGGGTATTGATACTAAACTGGAACAATTGTGTTTTGAATAAAATAAACAAGAGGAAACAGCATGATCATCAGAGAAAACGCTAAGTAACACCCACATAGGAAATCCAGCTTCATGCGCTCCATGAGCTTTGTCCTTTATTTCCTGAGATTAACTATTGCTATGTTCTCAACACATTAAAAGAGTCAG
Organism: Bubalus kerabau; assembly: GCF_029407905.1. Classification (NCBI taxonomy): domain Eukaryota; kingdom Metazoa; phylum Chordata; class Mammalia; order Artiodactyla; family Bovidae; genus Bubalus; species Bubalus kerabau. The sequence goes on along the minus strand of NC_073632.1, from coordinate 27,873,438 downwards.
GGGAGCTCACTGGATCTTTCCATGAGATAGACGTGGGGCAGTTTTCAGTTCCTCTACTTGCCTGCTATCTAGCCTTGCGTAAGTTAATTACCTTTCTTGAGCCTCAATTTCCTATCTATAAAAACGAGCATAACAGATACTTAATTAAGAGGCTGAAAGGATTAAATAGTAGAAGGTGTGTAGCAGCAGAGCAAAGAGCATACAGTCTATGTGGAGCAGTATCTCCCCTCCTCCACCCCACCTCCTAAGCCCTGATCCTGGCGCTCGCCCACCGTTAAGAGCACCCAGGTAAAGGCATGCCCAGTACACAACATCATTCATGATTCCCTTACATCGTCCAGATGTTTGTTAGGTCTGTGATGATATTCCTACTTTCATTGCCAATACTGGTGATTTATTTATGTTTTCTCTCTCTTTTAGTTGGTCAGTCTTATTAGCAGATTATCAATTTTATTAATCCTTCCTAAGAACCAATTTTCTTTTTCTGCTTTCTTTGCTTTTTTAATTCCTCTGTGGTCTTTTTTCTATTTTATTGATTTCTGTTCTTATCTTTATTTTCTTTTTTCTACTTACTATAGCTGTATTTTGCTTTTCTCTCCTTACCTGAAGGTGGAAACTTTGAACGTTGATTTAAGGTTTGTTTATATATATATATATATATATATATATATATATATATAATATAATTTATAGTTATTTATATTCATCTAAGCACTGATTTAGCTGCTTTGCACAAATTTTGTGTAATATGTTCACTATTATTCATCAACTCGATGGACGTTAAGTTTGAGCAAGCTCCGGGAGTTGGTGATGCACATGAAGTCTGGTGTGCTGTGGTCCATGGGGTCGCAAAGAGTCGAACACAACTGAGCGACTGAACTGAACTGATTATTCATTTCATAAGAGTATAATTTCTCTTGTTACTTCTTCCTTGACTCATCATTATTTAGACTTGTATTTTTAATTTCCCACGTGCTTATTTTCTAGGTTTTTCATTATTATTAATTTCTCATTTAATTTTATCGTAGTCAGACAACATCATGAACAATCTAAAATGCTTAGGCCTTATTAAAAGTTGTTTATGGTGTAACATATGGTCTATCTTGGCAAACATCCTATGTGCACTAAAAGAATGTATGTTCTGCAGTTTTTAGTTACAGATTTAACAACTGGTGGTGTTCCTTTCAACATGAATTCAAAAGAATTTCCTTTTGTATTATATTTCTTGCAGTACAAGGAAATAAGGATGGCAGTGAATCCTCTCATTTTTCATTTATCTGAATTTTATTTTCCTCTATTTTGAAGGATAGTTTGACTGAATATAGATTTTCAGGTGGTTAGGTTTTTTTAACTCCAGCCCCTTAAAAATGTCATACGTTGGCTTTCATTGTTTCTGATTAGAAATAAGTCACCACTTGTAGTGTGATTCCCTATACATCATATTTTAGGTTTTTTTCCTCCGGCTATACTGTATTTATCTACAGATTCTGTCTATGTTTTTGGATTTCCAATCTCTCCTCTCTCCCTCAGTTACAACATGATCTTTGCAACAGTATTAATAGAATGTAATTGAGGACTACTCTTATCATCATTTGAAAGAAGTAACAGAAATTACAGAACTAAAAAGAAAATCATATACTAACTTTCTGTTCAATGATTACTGAGTTGGTGATTAAAATTATAGGAAAATCTGAATCATGTGTGACCAAATGTAGCATTTATCCAAGAAACTAAAAGAGAATTTTTTCCTAGTTACTTTCATAATTACATAATCAGCCTTGGCTATAGAAGTTCTAAATGTTATACAAAATATGGTGTCAAGAAAAAGGTAAAGAAAATAATAATAATAACATCACACCATAAGACACTCAAATAACTCATCCAGGGCATTTTTGTCCTATCTAATCAATTCTTCTATTTTTGTCTGCTCAGTAAGATATTCTGAAGCTATGGTCAGAAGTACATGTTTTTAGCCTGGTGTTTTTTGACCACAATTACATTCATTCAAGGAACAAGAAGATCCCTGAGGACAGAGAAGAATGAAGGGGGCAGAGAGGGCTAGAAAATAAGGAGTTAGAGTTTCACTCTGAGGGTGATGGGACACCACGGGGACAACGGATTGCCATGATCTCATCTGCATTTTGAAAAGGCCATTCAAGCTACTCTGTAGGAAGCACTTCTGAGAAGAAAGTGATAGTTCAGAGAAAGGTGGTGGTTTTCACTGATATAACAAAATGTTAGTTGCACAGTTGCCTCTGACTCTGCGACCCCATGGACTATAGCCCACCCAGCTCCTCTGTCCATGGGATTTTCCAGGCGAGATTACTGGAGTGGGTTGCCATTCTTTTCTGGAGGGGATCTTCCCGACCCAGGAATCAAACCAGGGTCTCCTGCATTGCAGGCAGGTTCTTTACCGCCTGAGCCACAAGGGAAGCCAATGGTTGGGTTAGAGACTTGTTTTTTAAGAGTTCTGCTCCACCAGCTGGTCTGAATGCAGGAAGTAAGGGAAAGTCAGGCATTAATGAGGCATCCCAGGAGGTTCAGATGATAAAGAATCTGCCTGAAATACACTTTCTTTTCACTTTCCAGTTTCTGGTCTGAGGTAGGGAACACTGAGAAAATAGTAGGGTTGGGTTTTGGGGTTTTTTTTGACACACTTAATAGACAGCCAAATTGAGAAGGAAGTAAGCAGCTGGAAATTTTGCAAAATGGAGAAAAGGATAAAGGATAAAATTAAAATAATTCATAATATAAACCCTCTACGTAGAAAGAAATATCTGCTAATGTTTTAGAATATTTCTTTTGAACCTCACTAAATGAATTTGAAAAGTAACCTTCTTTAAATGCTTTTACCAGAGTGACTATAAAAGGCAATTATAACGACAGTATACAGCAGAAACGCTCTTTGATCAGTTATTTTAGCACGATGGTTTTCCCTGAAGAATCCAATAAGAATTATCCACAATGAAAGTACTAACATGTGGGATAGTATCTGTCATCCCTAAAAACATTCAAGTAAGTTTTCTACTATAGCAAACCAAGATGCTATATGAACTGACCAACTATACCAAGAGACAAATTATTTGTTAGCTATTTATACTTAAGATTACAAATGATTACTATTTTATAAAATTTATTATTATCATTACATGTTTATTCATTGATCCTGTTGGCAATTAATCAGTGCAATTTGATAATTACTCCACCTGCTGATATAACTGGCAGGCTTACTATTTTAAAGAACAAAAAGAACAAATTCAACAATGTACTGTATATAACCCTTAAGGGACTCATGGAATCAGTGAAAAGGTGACTGTTTTTAGCTTAAATTTTAGACTATGTAATGAAATTTTATATGCAACTATATTATCTAAAAATGCCTTACTAGAATCATAAAACAATATCACTCCAAGAAACTTCCCTCCCTCACCAAAAAAAAAAAAAAAAAAAGGAGGGGGAGGATTGAAAGTTCTAAACATATACAGACTGGCCATTCAATAATCTATTAGCAATGAGGATTTCACCAACTCTTGTTTTGAGAAAACAACTTCATACTTGTTCACCTGAATTTTAAAATGTGAGATCTATTTATGACACACACAGTTATATTCTGCCCCTTAAACAAAAGGACACTTAGCTACTCATGTTCCCTAAACCTCTACCCCGACCTTAGGCTTCCCAACACTGTTACTTCAGCCACTCCATAAATGAACAAAGACTAGGAAAGGAAAACCATAACCTTCAGTCCCAGAATAATTTGCGAAAAGGCTGGGCACTTTCACAAGTATTTTGCCTGGATTTAAGGAAAATAAATGTGTGTGTGTGTGTGTGTGTGTGTATATATATATATATATATATATATATATATATACACACACATACATATACAAAAAAAAAAAAGGTGCAATGCAATAAAAGTTGGTCTAAAAAAATCCTTAAGATGAAGTATAGTCTGTATTAACACAAAACATGGGAGAATGTACTTAATGCCATGTACCTTTCATCAGCACTTTATGAACTGAAGGGCATTCAGGAGACGTACTTACGCCATAGCCTTACACCCATGATTCCAGTGTCTTTTGGAAGCAGTATTCTCATTTACCTTATTTTAAATACATACTTAAAGTATTTTATTTATTTACTCCTAAATCTCTGTTTTCTGTGAGATCTTGATCTTGCCAACAGAGTTTCTCTCATCGAGGCATTTTTCAAAAACATACACCCCAAAGTCAGTGTGCCATTGAATACATTTTTATAGAATCATTTAGGTTTTTAATAATACGATTCAATGTAATGAAAATAAAGTTTACTGAAATACGAAACATACTGAAACAGTTAGTGGATCTCTCTGGATCCTTAATTTACTGTTAGGGAACAATGAAATTTTTTTCCCTTTGGCAATTGTTTCAAAAAGCCAAACTTGTAAAAAATCAAAAGTTGTTATTGATAGAAAAGGTCATTTATCATTCCCTGATTGGTAGATCAGCAAAAAGTTTTTTTAAAAGGCACATATAATTATATTTTCATCTCCATTCTGTACATAAGACAAAAAATTAAACACCTAGTTTGGGGGAATGAGACATGTTTTAAATTATTTTCAATATATTTGGTACTTGTTGACATTTTCAAGCTATTAAAGATGACAATTTCCAACACAACAAATACCAAGTCATTTAATAATTCCCAGGGAGATTGCCAATAACTAAAAATAAATTACATGTAAAAAAAAAAAGCAGCAGCAGCCATTAGCAAAAATAACGCACCTTAAATTTTTCTTTAACATTATATTTAAAAGAAATAATCACTGAACAATGAAATAGCATTTATGTTCTTGAGTTTCATTATGTTTTTTATCTCGTGGACATTTATGAGCTCTAAATTTGATTTGATTTAATTTAATAAGAATCCTTCTTATATAGTTCTAATTCCACTGTCACTAAGAATGTACTTAAGATTTAATTGTAAAATGTAGTAGGGGACGTCGTCCCATAAAGTAGCGTAAATAGGTAACATCTTAGTTTTATATCTTGGCTTGTGTGAACCTAGTTTACTCCTGCTGTCCAAGTTTGAAAGATAAAGTATACAGTAACCTTTATTCCACTACCAGTTCAAGTCTTTGTTCCTATGACAATCTTCCTATCCAGACAATGGGAAATGAGAACTGATAGAAACAAGAACAACTATTTTAAGAGCTGGTCCTAATAGGCCAACAGAAGTGGATCTAATTTCCAAACTCCCTATCAGTTCCTCTCTCTTCCTGCTACTGCTGCTGCTAAGTCACTTCAGTTGTGTCCGACTCTGTGAGACCCCATAGACGGCAGCCCACCAGGCTTCCCCGTCCCTGGGATTCTCCAGGCAAGAACACTGGAATGGGTTGCCAGTTCCTTCTCCTATGCATAAAAGTGAAAAGTGAAAGTGAAGTCGCTTAGCCCTGTCTGACCCTTAGCGATCCCATGGACTGCAGCCTACCAAGCTCCTCCGTCATGGGATTTTCCAGGCAAGAGTACTAGAGTGGGGTGCCATTGCCTTCTCCCTTCTCTCTCCCTAGCCTGACACAGAAGCTGGAACTCTATGGTCACTTACTGTACATACTGAGCATTTCTTTAGATAAATATATCCAAATGCAAATTTCAGCTCTATCTGATGTACAGATGACCAAGGGTTTCATGAAAATCAATGCAAATATGAAGTCACACTTAAAATGCTTGACTTGTAGATGGCACAGAAAGATCAATATGATTCAGTTCAGTTCAGTTCAGTCGCTCTGTCGTGTCCAACTCTTAGTGACCCCATGAATCATAGCATGCCAGGCCTCCCTGTCCATCACCAACTCCTGGAGTTCACTCAGACTCACGTCCATCAAGTCAGTGATGCCATCCAGCCATCTCATCCTCTGGCGTCCCCTTCTCCTCCTGCCCCCAATTCCTCCCAGCATCAGAGTCTTTTCCAATGAGTCAGCTCTTCACATGAGGTGGCCAAAGTACTGGAGTTTCAGCTTTAGCATCATTCCTTCCAAAGAAATCCCAGGGCTGATCTCCTTCAGAATGGACTGGTTGGATCTCCTTGCAGTCCAAGGGACTCTCAAGAGTCTTCTCCAACACCACAGTTCAAAAGCATCAATTCTTCGGCGCTCAGCCTTCTTCACAGTCCAACTCTCACATCCATACATGACCACAGGAAAAACCATAGCCTTGACTAGACGGACCTTTGTTGGCAAAGTAATATCGCTGCTTTTGAACATGCTATCTAGGTTGGTCATAACTTTCCTTCCAAGGAGTAAGCGTCTTTTAATTTCATGCCTGCAGTCGCCATCTGCAGTGATTTTGGAGCCCAAAAAATAAAGTCTGACACTGTTTCCATTGTTTCCCCATCTATTTCCCATGAAGTGATGGGACCACATGCCATGATTTTCGTTTTCTGAATGTTGAGCTTTAAGCCAACTTTTTCACTCTCCACTTTCACTTTCATCAAGAGGCTTTTGAGTTCCTCTTCATTTTCTGCCATAAGGGTGGTGTCATCTGCATAACTGAGGTTATTGATATTTCTCCCGGCAATCTTGATTCCAGCTTGTGTTTCTTCCAGTCCAGCGTTTCTCATGAGGTACTCTGCATAGAAGTTAAATAAGCAGGGTGACAATATACAGCCTTGACGTACTCCTTTTCCTATTTGGAACCAGTCTGTTGTTCCATGTCCAGTTCTAACTGTTGCTTCCTGACCTGCATATAGGTTTCTCAAGAGGCAGGTCAGGTGGTCTGTACTCCCATCTCTTTCAGAATTTTCCACGGTTTATTGTGATCCACACAGTCAAACGATTTGGCATAGTCAATAAAGCAGAAATAGATGTTTTTCTGGAACTCTCTTGCTTTTTCCATGATCCAGTGGATGTTGGCAATTTGATCTCTGGTTCCTCTGCTTTTTCTAAAGCCAGCTTGAACATCAGGAAGTTCACAGTTCACGTATTGCTGAAGCTTGGCTTGGAGAATTTTGAGCATTACTTTACTAGCATGTGAGATGAGTGCAACTGTGTGGTAGTTTGAGCATTCTTTGGCATTGCCTTTCTTTGGGATGGGAATGAAAACTGACTTTTCCAGTCCTGTGGCCACTGCTGAGTTTTCCAAATTTGCTGGCATATTGAGTGCAGCACTTTCACAGCATCATCTTTCAGGATTTGGAATAGCTCAACTGGAATTCCACCACCTCCACTAGCTTTGTTTGTAGTGATGCTTTCTAAGCATCAATATGATTACAGGTCATCATTCCCCACACCTGTGACCCTCCAAAAGAAAATAAATTTTCACTAACAAAATCGTCACTGATAACAAAGGTCTTTATATTTTATCTATGAAGCAGTTATCATTTTTAAAATGCAGAGACAATAGACTGTTGGCTTTACTGTTGTAAGGGAAAGGAGTTTCAACAAACAAACTAGTATCCACCTGATAAGTCCATCTTTCCTTTCCAGTATATCAAGGGAAGCATCTCTATTTGTGTAACCTGGAATTCTGTCCTCTCAAGAAACACTGTTTTAAGGGTATTTGTCTCTGAGGAAAACAAATTTTTAGCCAGGTAGCAAATGAGCCAAGGCTTCCTTCTAAAAGAACTTTTTCAATAGAAGCAACACAATGATGATGCTAATTATAACTCTAATTTCCATTCTTAACTAAATGCTGTTTCGGCAATGAACAAGTAATATTTTGTCTCAATTTTGAGTAATAAGGCAAGCAGTAAGAAAACTCATATTAAATGAACTTTTCAACTACTTAGCAAATTTCTTCAAATGGCATAATCAACATTTCAAAGTGGGATTTTTTTTTTTTTTTGGAAGAGATTTGTTCTGAAGGAAAAATATCAGAATCGGGCTTACTCTTTGGAGAAATCATTATAAAATGTTTTATGGGCTCTGCTTGTTTTGTTCTTCTCTTGATATTTGGAAAAGACTGTCTTTCTTAATTATGTGTCATAATGATCCCCTTCATTTCAACTTTAGCAAATTATCCTCCAACAGTATCATTAAAACTACTATAGCTATGCTATCCTTGGAGGAAATTAACAATGTAGGCAGACGTTTCACATATAACACCCTACTCAATGATACCATTTTAAGAAACCATCAGTAAAAAGGTGAAATCAGATATTCTTTGGTGGGAAGCACATACACACGCTTTGTACTGATAGATGATCAAATTTTAAAATGCTCTTCCAATGGTATTAAGTAATTCTATAATTTTTGTAATATCATTTTTGACCAACCATGTGAAAAGAAAATATATGCCTACATCCAACCTCAATCCTTTAACTTCCTCTAGTATTACAGGGCACTTCTGATTCTTGTCTAAAAGGATAGTGCAGAATTATAACTTTGCTGCAGAGATCCATGGGCTTGCTGAGACCAGCATGGAGAATACTGTCAAGAAAAGCAAAGAGAAAGAAAGGGAGGGAGGGAGGCAAGAAGGAAGAAAAGGAGAGAAAGAAGATACTGTAGTTCTCTGAAAGGCTAAGAAGATATCCAGGTAGCATCCAGACCAACAAGCGGCTTCTAGCTTCACCTGTACCTTCCATGACTCAATGTGAATATGGGTTAATCAATGTACTAGTTTTCTAAAGTACATGGATTTTATTAAAATGAACACTATTTATTAGGTAAATTGATAGCTGCGTATATAATAAAAATGGGGAACACATGTATACCTGTGGCGGATTCATTTTGATATTTGGCAAATCTAATACAGTTATGTAAAGTTTAAAAATAAAATAAAATTAAAAAAAAATAAAATAAAATAAATTTGGTACACAAAAAAAAATAAATAAATAAAAAAATAAAACATTCCATCATAATAAAAGACTATTTTTATCAAGTATAGTATTCATTATTTTTAAGGTAACAGAATTATGTTTTTGGAACTGCCACAGCAAAGCTGGTTTTAATAAAGTATAGGATGGTGTGATGTTGAAATATTATTCACAAAATACATTCAACTGGGTCTGCCGTGCACTCTGAGGTAGAAACCTATGCCCAGAAAAGTTCATGGCTAAAAAGCGAAAGCATAAATTTATTGTCAGAGTGCAGAGGCTGGAGATTCTTCCATAATGAGCTGCAAAGGTAAGACTAAACTTCAATTTTCTTAACTGTTAATACAAATTGGAATAACCATTGGTACTATTTTTAAAAGGCAAGTAGAATAAAGGAGAAAAATGGTGCTAGAACATTTAAAATTACAAGTCATCTCAGGGAAAACAGATTGTCTGACTGGTCCAGAAAGCATTCAACAGTACAGGCATAGCAAGTATTCCATACTACCTGCATTCTAAGCTGCATATTAAGAATTAGTCCAGGAAAGAAACACAAAAATGTAGTTATTTTGATGGTGAACTAGTCCTATCAAGAGAAAGGAAATAATCAGAACTTATTTTAAACAATGGCATAACTATAATTGTGGGTTATAAATGTAAATTTTGAAATGTTAGTCATCTCAGTGCACTTCTTAAAAAACAAATAATTAGATGCTTTTAATGGTATAGACATGAATTATCATTTCACCCAGCAATTTTGCTAAAGACAAATTGATTCATGGTGCCACCTGCAATATGAAACTATCTTTAATAGTAAACATCATTATATGATCTTTTCACGGATTAAAAACAGAAGGTAGGTCTTTTCAAATGGATCAAGAATTAAAAATAAAATCTCTTCTTCGAAGTAATTTTAAAGAACATAATCAAATACTCAACACTTCCCCAATCAAATGTAATTTTTCAGACATTTCTGGAAATTAAAACAACCTCTTGAATGATTTCATTAATATTGATAGATTTTCTTCAAATCAAAACAATTATAAACTACATGATTTCTGTTTATAGCTTTCATTTTCAACTGCTTGTTTTGGCAGTTAAGTGTTGATTGTAACTTGTCTTAATTTTCATAAGTGTTTAGATTCGAATTGAGCAGAAAATTCATTAGCAGTAGTTAATCTCTATTTTCATGTCTATTTTCAACTCAACCGTGTTTTGGCGAGCTGTGAACTCATTCATGGAAAGAGATGACAGGCCTTGTAACAACAAGTAAACTAATTTGAACTATAAATTTAATTATTCAAATTACCACAATAAAACGAACTTTCAACAGCAGCAACTTTACTGCCCACCAAGAGGCTAACAAAGTAGCTGAGAAATTTAGTTCTATATCCAGAAGGCTGACCAGCCCCTGATGGTGAATACAATGCAGATAAAACCTGCCTAAAATTTCTTGCCTGACATAAAATGCTTCTCCATATTTGCCTAGGACATTGTACAAGCTGACCAAGAAGATTGACCACATCATGGATACATGCTCTGCTGTATCTCATTTACAAAATTTTAAATAATCTTATTGTAGTTTGAAAAATATTAAGACAAGGCCATACTTGATAAAATTATTTTTTAATATGTGAGAAACTATTTGACACCAAATAAGAAAATGAACTATTTTAAATCAGTTGTAATTCTTTTTGATCATACAAGCAGATGTTCAAGAATTACTGCTTCTGAAGGCAACTATAACTCTCTAGGTGCTGAAATACAATTTAAAGGTACCAAATCACAGAAATCAGTAACTTTTTTTTTTTTTTGAGTATAGCTGAGTAACAGTGTTATGTTAGTTTCAGGTGTACAGTAAAGTGATTCAGTTATATATATACAGGTATCTTTTCTTTTATAAATTATTTTCCCATTTAGGTTATTAGAGTGTTGAGCAGAGCTGCTTATGCTATACCCATAGGTCCTTATTGGTTATCTATTTTAAGTATAGTAATGTATAAATGTCAATCTCAAAACTAAATTTTAAAAGAAAGTAATGCCTTAGGTTCTGAGAACCTATGTTACTCATTAAATAGTCTGTTCATTCTATGAAGCTTCATTGGTAACTATTTAAAAGTAAGTGTTTCCTTTAGCCTCACTAGACAATTATGAGGAGGAAAAAAAGCACCAGCAGATTATTCAAAAGAAGTTACTCTCTGCCGAAAGGACAGTAAGTAGAAATGTGAAATTCTACAGCTCAGAATATCAGTGTTTACTTCAGAGGTTAACTCAACAAATACAAAGCAAATTTTTTTTTTTTTTTTTTTTTTTTTGCGGAGGGGAGGGGAGCAGAGGATAACAAATTGGAGTGGTGATATACAAAACAAAAACACTTCAATCTAGCAAGTTTTGTAACTAGGATTTCTATATACAATATAAGGCAGCAAGAATATCATTCTTCAAAGGAACTGTTAACAACAGTGATGCCTGCGGAGAAACAATTCATTTAAATTATTTATTGAGCACGTGCTTGGTGTCAGGCAGGGTTCTTAGGTACCAGGCTTACGGGAGCAAACATGAAGCTTGCCTTCTTTGGAGGGAAGAAAGACACTAAACAAATCAACAAGACACCTGCTCACATTTCTCAGGCTACGAGGACAGAAAGACAGAGCCGTGTGATGGAGGAAGACTCTGGGTTGCTCAGCTCCTGTTGATGCGGCCCCAGGGACCCTCTGAGGAGATGCTATTTCCAAACTGAGGTTCCTGGAGAATCCACATATGCCTTTAAATAATTTCTACCTCATGATTTAGGACTATATTTTTATAACATAACCTTTCAGTTGAACACATTTATTTTCAAACATTCCAGCAGAATTAATTTTCCCATCCAACGGGAAGATCTGTTGGTCTTAAGAGGGTTGGACAGGAGTGGTCTGGGACACCACCAAAAGGACACAACAGAATACTACCCGGAGTTTCCACAGAAAGGGGTAAAAAGGTGCAGGAAGTTTAGTGTAATGCACCTTTGAATTCAAAGGGGACTACTTCTGACTGGAAAAATATTAAGGATTGTATGAGAGAAAGTGAGCACTTTATCACTACCCAGAGGGATGGAATGTGAATAATCTTTTTTTCTGACTGGCTTACGTTCAAAAAGATTTCAAAAAGAAAGATGGCAATCCAACGTAAAGCTAATACCAAAGAAAGGAAGAAAAATCAGTAGGGGATCCAATGTTGGTATCATTACATACTATTAATGTTAGTTTCAGTATCATTGACTGTTTAACCTGGGAAAATGAAATAACCTGAATATCCCAATATTATGCTGCTTTCACCTTTATAATGAGAGCAATGAATCAAATATAGCATGCATGTGGGAAAAGAACTAACCTGAATAATAACCAAATCTATGTGCTGGGGTTTCACTGGTTTTAAAACTATCCCACATCACAAACCTGAGTTAAGGATTACCACTATGAATGACAAGTCCCAAAATTCAAATGTACATGATGAAGAAACCACACCAATGTGAAATACGAAATTTAAAAAATCAACTCTATGAGCAAGCTCTGGGAGTTGGTGATGGACAGGGAAGCCTGGCATGCTGCAGTCCATGGGGTCACAAAGAGTCGGACACGACTGAGCCGAACTGAACTGATGAGCAAAATGAGCTTTCTTATTTAAAACAATTTAGGAAGAATTAAAAGACTTACCATGTCTTGTGAGAGAGATATCTAATTATAAGAAAGCTCTTAATTATCAATACTATAAATTATGATATATGTACATAGAAAATAAATTATGAGAAAAAATAATAGAAATTTTTACTTTTATTTTTTTCCTAAGCCCAAGGCTCAGTGGATAGAGAATTCGCCAGCACTGCAGGAAACATAGGAGATGGGGGTTTGATCCCTGGATCAGGAAGATTCTCTGGAGTAGGAAATGGCAACCCACTCCAGTATTCTTGCCTGGAAAATCCCATGGACAGAGGAGCCTGGCCAGCTACAGTCCAAAGGGTTGCAAAAGAGTCGGACACGAGTAAGCGACTAAACATACATATGTGTATATTTTTTTTCTTTTCACTAAATTGGGCAAGTAGAACACCTGTAGGCTTGCCCAGTGAGTTTTTCATTATGCTACAATGTTTTCAACTATTCTTTCAATGGTTTTAATAGATCCACAATGTTCAGTATAATTCATTCAACTAGGGCTTCCCTGGTGGCTCAGTGATAAAGAATCCACCTGCCACAGCAGGAGATACAGGTTCGATCCCTGATCTGGGAAGATTCCACGTGCCTCAAGGCAACTAAGCCCGCGAGCCACAGCTACTGAACCTGTGTCCCGGAGCTTGGGGGCCGCAGCTACCAAGCGCACGTGCTGCGACCACAGAGTCAGTGGGCCCTAGGGCCCCGCGCTGCAACAAGAGAAGCCACTTCAATAAGAAGCCAGCGCACTGCAACTAGAGAGCACCCCTGCTCACTGCAACTAGAGAAAAGACTGCAAGCAATGAAGACCCAGCACAACCAAAGTAAACAAATAATTCATTCAACTGTATTTCTGTTGCAATTGATAACTGCTTCCAATATCTTACTAATCAAATGCATGGCACAGAGAAGAACGCCCTTATCCATTTCTGTGTGTAACTCTAAACTGAGGAGCTGTAGAATTCACAAGTCAGAGTGTTGATACACAGTACCAAACCGATTGCCTGGAAAGATGAATCATCACTTTCTACATTCACCCTGCACGATCTCAACAATAAAAATAATTTATGTTTACGTGGTACCGCTTTTATGGGTAACAAAGAATAGTAATATCCCATTTTGAAATTTGCATTTTTAACCATAATAAATGGTGTATAATTTCATGTTATAAAAATAATCTGCCTCTGACCTTTAAATACAGGGCTATTAATTTCCTTATGGATATTTAAGAATGTTTATCACAGTTTTATCACATATTTATCTTTTGCCATATGTTCCAACACTTCTTCAGATGTCATTCTCCTTTTAACTGTGCTTGCTTTTGTCACACAAATATTTGTCACTTTATGCAAATACTTTAATCTGTGATAATATAATTGACCTTATCACGTTTTAATTTTTTGCTCAAAAAATTTCGTGCCCATATCAATCAGTTATTTTCTACATTTTTCCCTTAAATTCTGTAGTTTGATTTCCCTTTCTTTTTCTTTCCCACTCTATTTATTTAATTAATTGTTATTGGAGTAAGTTGCTACACTATGTTAGTTTCTGCTGTACAGCAAAGTGAATCAACTGCATGTATACATATATCCCCTCTATTTTGGATTTCCTTCCCATTGAGTAGAGCTCCCACAGAGTAGAGCCCCCTGTGCTATACAGTAGGTTCTCCTTAGTTATCTATTTTATACACAGTAACAACAGCAGCCAAAGATGGAGAAGCTCTACACAGTCAGCAAAAACAAGACCGGGAGCTTACTGTGGCTCACATCATGAATTCCTTATTGCAAAATTCAGACTTAAATTGAAGAAAGTGGGGAAAACCACTAGACCATTCAGGTATGACCTGAATCAAACCTCTTATGATTTTACAGTGGAAGTGAGAAATAGATTTAAGGGACTAGATCTGAGAGACAGAGTGCCTGTGAACTATGGACAGAGGTTCGTGACATTGTACAGGAGACAGAGATCAAGACCATCCCCATGGAAAAGAAATGCAAAAAAGCAAAATGGCTGTCTGAGGAGGCCTTACAAATAGCTGTGAAAAGAAGAGAAGCGAAAAGCAAAGGAGAAAAGGAAAGATATAAGCATCTGAATGCAGTTCCAAAGAATAGCAAGGAGAGATAAGAAAGCCTTCCTCAGCAATCAATGCAAAGAAATAGAGAAAAACAACAGAATGGGAAAGACTAGAAATCACTTCAAGAAAATCAAAGATACCCAGGGAACATTTCATGCAAAGATGGGCTTGATAAAGGACAGAAATGGTATGGACCTAACAGAAGCAGAAGATATTAAGAAGAGGTGGCAAGAATACACAGAAGAACTGTACAAAAAAAAGCTTCACGACCCAGATAATCACGATGGTGTGATCACTCACATAGAGCCAGACATCCTGGAATGTGAAGTCAAGTGGGCCTTAGAAAGCATCACTATGAAGCTTTGGAGATGATGGAATTCCAGTTGAGCTATTTCAAATCATGAAAGATGATGCTGTGAAAGTGCTGCACTCAATATGCCAGCAAATTTGGAAAACTCAGCAGTGGCCACAGGACTGGAAAAGGTCAGTTTTCACTCCAATCCCAAAGAAAGGCAATGGCAAAGAATGCTCAAACTACTGCACAATTGCACTCATCTCACACACTAGTAAAGTAATGCTCAAAATTCTCCAAGCCAGGTTTCAGCAGTACATGAACCATGAACGTCCAGATGTTCAAGCTGGTTTTTAGAAAAGGCAGAGGAACCAGAGATCAAATTGCCAACATCCACTGGATCATGGAAAAAGCAAGAGAGTTCCAGAAAAACATCTATTTCTGCTTTATTGACTATGCCAAAGCCTTTGACTGTGTGGATCACAATAAACTGTGGAAAATTCTGAAAGAGATGGAATACCAGACCACCTGACCTGCCTCTTGAGAAACCTATATGCAGGTCAGGAAGCAACAGTTAGAACTGGACATGGAACAACAAACTGGTTCCAAATAGGAAAAGGAGTACGTCAAGGCTGTATATTGTTACCCTGCTTATTTAACTTATATGCAGAAAACATCATGAAAAACGCTGAGCTGGAAGAAGCACAGGCTGGAATCAAGATTGCCGGGAGAAATATCAATAACCTCAGTTATGCAGATGACACCACCCTTATGGCAGAAAGTGAAGAGGAACTCAAAAGCCTCTTGATGAAAGTGAAAGTGGAGAGTGAAAAAGTTGGCTTAAAGCTCAAAATTCAGAAAACGAAGATCATGGCATGTGGGGAAACAGTGGAAACAGTGTCAGACTTTATTTTTTGGGCTCCAAAATCACTGCAGATGGCTACTGCAGGCATGAAATTAAAAGACGCTTACTCCTTGGAAGGAAAGTTATGACCAACCTAGATAGTATATTGAAAAGCAGTGCTATTACTTTGCCAACAAAGGTCCGTCTAGTCAAGGCTATGGTTTTTCCAGTGGTCATGTATGGATGTGAGAGTTGGACTGTGAAGAAAGTTGAGCACCAAAGAATTGATGCTTTTGAACTGTGGTGTTGGAGAAAACTCTTGAAAGTCCTTTGGACTGCAAGGAGATCCAAGCAGTCCATTCTAAAGGAGATCAGTCCTGGGTGTTCATTGGAAGGACTGATGCTAAAGCTGAAACTCCAGTACTTTGGCCACCTCATGCAAAGAGTTGACTCATTGGAAAAGACCCTGATGCTGGGAGGGATTGGGGGCAGGAGGAGAAGGGGACAACAGAGGATGAGATGGCTAGATGGCATCACCAACTCGATGGACATGAGTTTGAGTGAACTCCAAGAGTTGGTGATGGACAGGGAGGCCTGGCGTGCTATGATTCATGGGGTCGCAAAGAGTCGGACATGACTGAGCGACTGAACTGAACTGAACAATAGCATATACATGTCAATCCCAATCTCCCAATTCATCCCACCATCCCTACCTGGTATCCATACGTTTGTTCTCTATGTCTGTGTCTCTATTCTGTTTTGCAAATAAGATCATCTATACCATAGCAATGCACTCAGTATTCTTGCCTGGAGAATCTCATGGACAGAGGAACCTGTGGACTACAGCCCATGTGGTCACAAAGAGTAAAACATGACTGAAACAACTTAGCATGCATACCATTCTCCTAGATCCCACATATATGCATTAATATAGGATATTTGTTGATTCATTTATAGTTTATCAGGGGAATAGAAAACAAAGGGCAGGTTTGAGAGACTGAAAACTCAATTGCTAGCTGGACAGAGGTGGAGGGAGAGGATGTGGATGAGGAGAAGGGAGGTTAAGGAGAACACCAAGAAAGGATTCGAATTGACAAAATGGCATCCCATGCTCAGCAAATAACATTGCGAGACTGAGCCCATTTCTAACAACTTTATTCCTCCTCTTTCACTATAAGTCATCTTTCTTGAAATAGTTGTCTCTATTTAATTTTCACCATTTAATCACCAGACCAAATACAATGGGAGCTACATGTACTTTTTTCAAAGTCACCAGGGTCTTCTGGTTGCCATAATCAAGGTACAACCATCGGTCTAGCTGACAAACTTGGAAGCAGTTAATATTGTTGGCCACATGTTCCATGATAAAAGTCTCCCTACTGGTCTTCTGCAGTGGCTCGCTCCCCTTCCCTTCCTTCTCTCTAGTCACTCCATCTTACCCTCCTCTACAGCTCTCGCTCCCTGCTCAGAAATGTTGGCAAGGACTGCTTCAGTAACTCCCCTTCTTAAGACTGTCCTTTTCCTGTGTGATCATACCATATCTATACGACCTCAGCCATCAACATAAGAAGATGGTTACTTAGTCCTATCCTATATGTTAGAATCCCTTTGGAGCTTCCAAGACACACTTCCCTTCCTCATCCCAAAGCATACGAGTCTAAAATGAATTCATCATCTTCCACAGGTGATATGCTTAAACCTGTTTTCCAGTGATATTCCCTGACTCAGTAAAAGGGCACCTCCATTCAAAATTTACCCAAACTAGAAATCAAGCTAAGCCTTCCCTGCCCAACTCCTCCTTAATCAGTCAGCAAGACTTTCTTTCATACTCTCCTCCTCTCTCTAAAATTCACCTTTCTCTCCAGCCTCACTTCTGTGTCCTTGGTTTAGAAGACCCTTAAATCTCTCATCTAAATTACCCAAATAGGTTCCTAATCAATCTCTGTGACTTCTCGTCTCACCCCTCCCAATCCATCCTCAACATAAAATGCCAGAGGTTTTTCTAAATTGTAACCTCCCGCTTAAAATCCTTCAGTTACACCGCTTTGCCTTAACCAATGATAATTGTGACCATTGTTCTTTGAATTTGTATAACTTTCTTTTTGCCAGAAAGTTTATAAGGTGTATTTTACATACATATATTGATGTATTTAAACTGGGAATTTGTATCTATGTGGCTGGTTCTACTCTGTCATGTCTATTTCCTCACAACAAAAATAAGCTGCTTAGTATTGCATGTAAGATTTTCCCACTTACCTATTGATCCTTACCTCATGCTACAAACATCACATACTACATTTCAGTCAAATCAAAACCATTTTAAGCTCTAGAATATCAAATATTTTTCCTGCCTCCTTATTTATATTGTTCCTTCTGCCTGAATCCTCACCCATGTTCACTTCTCCAAGTTAACTTAGCCATCACATACAAATTGGGTGATCAAGTATTTTATAATCCCTGCATAGTCTTCTGAATATTTCTCTATCCTAATAAGTACCACAGTATAATTATCTGTTTAGTGTCTATTTCTTCAACTGAATGTTAAGTGTCTACAAAATAAGGACTCTATTTCTTGAATGAAAGGTCCAAATTAAGGATATGCTCAGAAGATTCAGTAAAGGCTGGTTGCAAAAATTATCATTCAGGAAATGTCTAGCAGGCCACTGTGATTGAAATAGGAGGGAGGGGGATAGGGTACAACCTTTAAAATAATAATATAGCTATAGGATATGACAAAGACCTAGCTGGTTAGAATCAACTAGGTTCAAGATGGTGGAAGATTCGACTTCTAGTAAACCTTAAGCCTCAGTGTATGCTCATTGTAATACAATTGCATAAGCTAAGTGACATACTCACCCAGCACCATGCCAATTCTGAGACGAACCATAGAAGGCCAAAAATTGGGCAGTGGCCCAATTCCTGGAAATCCCAACCCTCATCCCCAAAATAATTGGAATAATCCTCCCACTCATTAGCCTATGAAATTACCCCGCCCATAAAGACTAACCCCATCATATTTCAGGCTCTCTCTCCTTCTGAGAAGGCCCACATTCTTCCTGTGGTGTGTGTTTCTCCCAAGCTGTTTCACCTTCTAGATGGCCCACATTCTGTTCTCTCTAAATAAATCCACTTCTTACCTAGGACTTTGTCTCTCACTAAATTCTTTCTGTGATGAGACATGACGAACTTCAAATTCACCAGCAACATGATCCCTGTGGTATCAGAATCATAAAAGGATGTGAGAAATAACACCTCAAACGTTGGTTGGGGCAGATAAGGATCATGACCTAAAGATCTATTCCTACAGCCAGCGAACTTCTACTGGAGGTTTTCAAACAGATGAGGGACAACCTTTGATGTGTGTGTTAAGAAAATAATGCATAGTAAAGTGATACAATGTGAGAAGCTTAGGGACAGTGATAAGAAGACAATTTAATAGGCCCAGAAAGAGTTGAGAGAAACAGAATTCATTTTGAGATGAGCTGATTTCCAGAAACTGGCAGATATCCATATGCTGATGTCTACCTTTTCTCCTTGTCTCATGTTAAAAATCTTTCCACATAAACCATTTTATCATAAAAATTTCTTATCCCTACCAAAATCAGCATGAAGTTGGAATTTTCAGTCTAAGGCCACACAGGCAGAGTCAATCATGAAGGTTTCAGATTTGAAGGTTTTAAGACTAGCCTCGCAAATGGTTGAGATCGCCCGGGGAAGAATGGGGAGAGGAGAAAGAGGGCTGATGGGAGAAGCTTGGCCATGTGTACACTAAGGAGCAAAGGCCAAAGAGACACCGGAGGAGACAAGGAGTGGGCAGAGCAAGGGGGAAGACCAACAGAGCAAAACACGTGCTTAACCTCTAACGGTGACACAGCAGCTCCGCCCATGATGCATCCCCAGAAAGGCTGTCTTTGGTTTATATTTATGACCACAGAAGCTGTTTACTGAACATTCAACAAGCTTCAGGGCAAAGTTCCATTTTAAGAAGGTCATTGCATATCTGACTACTCTATTCTGATGCTTTGGCTCCATCTAGATAGACATTAGGACATAAGTACACTTTTCCTGATTGCTATTTTTGTTGTTGGCAAATGCTTCGAATCACTCATAGAAAAAGGAGAGTAATAAGATTATGAAATTGTAGTTAACTGTTCATCCGATTACTGCCTTGACAGTTTTCTCTGATGACTCTTTATCAACACAGTAATTTTATTTCAACATATTTTTCACAATGGTAAAAAAAACTCAAGACCACTTAGGATGTTTTCCCTCTTCTTCAGATTGATGTTTTTGAACCAGAGGGTTGGTAAATTTGGTGGTAATAATAAGTTTATAAGAAAAAATATCCTTCTGCATAATCCTTTCTAACATGAAACAGTGAGAAAGACAAAATTCTTAACTTGAAAATTATGAAAGCTTCCTTTTACATGGACTAATGTAAACCCTATAAAAGCCCTCTCAAACTTTTATAATATGATTATCTTAAAAATATATGTCTGTAATGCACAATTTCTGGGTTCTCATCCTAGAAATAGAGACTGTACAGAAAGGATGGAACAATGGTATGGAAATTCACCATCCTCTCCAATTGGACCCTTTATTGCAGACTTATTGCTTCCATGTGTTAAAAAAAAAAAAATTCAAATCTTTAAGCAGCCCCAATCCCTAAAATTTTGGCACTCTTATTAAGCACTAAATCCAGAGATGAAAAAAAAAATTATATTATTATCCCAAGCTTATCTGAGTCAAGATTTAGTTGATCATTATGGGAATGTATTAGAAATTAATAATAAAGTTGGTTTCTACAAGGCTTAAAGAAAGTATACTATTTAAAACTATTAAAATACCAGAAACTATTTAGTCTTAATATTGATAAATAATGCCTATTCTGAATACTGTATTCTAGGATATATGATACATATAAATTGGGGGAAATATATTTTTCTACACAGTAAAAAAAATTTTTTAAGCTGTGATTACATAAAGCTGAGGAATACAAACATCACATCAAATTAAATCATAATTTTCCAAAACAACACAATCTTCAGTCAAACTCCACAATGAGGTCAATGAATTAGCTAAACTCTGTTGTCTCTGCACTTTTCCACAAATCTGGGTACAGAATGGAATGTGTAACTCCCTAAAAGAAGCTCTCCTCCAAGTTTCGGTATGTGTCAAAGGAAAGAAGGGGAAAGTTCCCTCACCCCAAAGTGAGAACAGATGGGAATGTAAAGTTAGATGGGAAGAGACAGTGAAGCCTTGGATGACCGACCCAGAAATCGTCCCCTGAGGGAGCCAGATACACCAGACCTCACTCAGCTTGTTCTGCCCTTCGGTTAACTTCCAAATTAATCCAGTAGGAATGCAAAGGAGTGCTCAGCTTTGATGGATTGGTTTTGATTTTTCTAAGCATTTACATAAATTTTATGAAGAAACTACTGAGAGATATGTTTCAAATGTTAGGTTTAATTAATACAAAGTAGTCTCCTAAACACTTTTGTGACTTTAACATTACTCCCAACCGAGACTGGTAACAATGAATATTTATTGAAATAATAAAATAAATGGCTTTAGGAAAAAGACGCACCGGGCATGAGAAAATTTGTGTACACTGAACTCCTTGTACGATAGAAGAACCATCTGCTATAAATTGAAAAGTTATATAAATAAAATATGGACATATTTTATGTTCATTCTTTTCATATTTTATCTAGCTAAAACTCATCAGTAGGAAAGCCAGCAATACTTCCCATACTTGCAAAAAAACTTCCTTTACTTGACATTCAATATTATACAACGGGATATAATTTTTCCATCAAAAAATATCAATTATAAACTTAAAGAAATATTGTCTAAAATGCTGTATTCTCTTCAAGATTTTTAACTTTTAATATGGGAAATAATTTAAAATTTGAAGAAAATAGAAAATGGTGCTCTCAGTTTTGAATTTAAAACAATAGTTCTGTTGTTAATAGTCGTTCTCCCAAAATATTATATTTTTAAGAGCAATTTCGTAAGATTAAGCATGAGCTCTTAAAGAACTACCAAATTTCTTCCACAAAATGATGCTTGGGGAGTACATTTTGTTTGTGTTTGTTCACTTTCACATAAAATTTAAATTTGTTGATGCAACGAGAATAACTCAGCATTTTAATCCCTTGTGCTCATGTGTACAGATCACTCTCATCCCTAATTTCAAACTTCTTTTCTAGGACAACAATGAAAAGTTCTCTATGTACCTTTTCCCTGAGTCCCAGAAAATTGCTTTCAAAATCTTAACCCTGCTTTATCTTTTTTAACCTTACAAAGTATACACAACAAAAAGAAATAGAGAAGCATGAACTGTTCCAAGTGGTGAAAGCCGCTGCACCTCACACTTAAGTGATTTCAGTTTAAACAAACCCAGGCACTGGGTAATTTGACACAGGCTTCACTTACAATAGGGAATGTGACCGATCTTCTGTGAAGAAGATGCTCAATACGATATGCTGCATTTATTTGAATATGTGCATGAAACAATTACTGAAAAGTAGATTATATTATTCAGATTACTCTACATTTTATGCAGACATTACCACCAAATTTTTTTTAAACCCTCTCAAAGTGTTTTCTTTTCTTTCTAGTCAACACACAAAAGCCACAACAGGCAGACTATTCAGAGATACTATGCTCATTATATTTTGCTAAAATTCACTTTCTATCCTTTCCATTTGTACAAGTAATATCTGAATTTGGCAAAAACAACTGGGAACATTTTCTAAATCTTTTTCGTATTAATAAATCCCAACTTTAATTCCCCAAAACATCAAACGAAGATCCCTCTACAGATTTTTACATTGTTGCCTTAAATCATTTTGTGATTTGTTGGTGGAAAAGTTCTCCCATGGAAACAGAGAACATTTTATAATGAATCCAGAACTTCTACCTTCCTCCTGTGGGCGGGGGGTACTCTGAATAAAGAATGTGCACTCAACATTTACTCAAGACTCCCATCCTAGACCCAAATCTTGCACTTAATTCTAACATTGGTTCAATCACGAGCGCTATGAATGACAAACACTCATCTGTTAAAGGAATACAGTTGGTTTGGCTTCAAAATTTCTCAGACCTCAGACACTCAGGATCAGTGGGCATTTTGGGAGTCTGAGTATTACAAGGTATGGTCTTTGTTTTGGTGTCTTCATATTATGATAAAAAATATGACCATATTCTGGATGATCTCTTTCACAAACTTGATCACTGATTATTATCATATAACTTCAGGATCTGATTTTGATACAGTGTTTATGACCTTGGTGTTAACTTTTTACACTGACTGTATTTAGCTCATAATATGATACTCCTCAAACTAGAATTCACTGGTTTACTCTTGGAGCCCGAGAGACAATTTTCTTTCAACACAAGTCCACATATTTTTCAAGACCAGTAGACACTAGGCTAGATAATCTTTCTAATTCTTTTCCACACTGAAACATATGTTACAATCTATTTCAGCTTATAACAATTAATGGAATTCAAATTTCAAAAGCATACTTAAATCAGATTTTAGTTATAATTTCTAAATTCTATGTTCTACTTATTTTCCTTCTACCTTTAAATGGTAGTGAAATTTTTGAGATGGTATTCAGTGGGCAAAATGAAACAAGGCTGTCAAACAGAGGTTCCATTAGCAACAGCCAGTTCCTCTCATTCAAATGGGTTTAGTGGACCACATATTAAGCAGGAATCAGAAAATACTAGTTTCTTTTTCCTGTTTGCCTTTGACTTGAAATGGAATCTTGGTGTTAGCGATTCATTCTTGCAAGCCCCATTTTTTTTTTTCTTTCCAAAGATAGTACATTACATTACTCATGAATAAAATTCACAGTAAAAACCAGGTATTCATATTACATAATGATAAGCAATATGCTTCAAATTGTAGTCTCTATAATAAAGAAAACAAATCTACAAAACTCAAATATTTTCTTAATTTTGTTAATGAT
This sequence comes from Bubalus kerabau, assembly GCF_029407905.1. Classification (NCBI taxonomy): domain Eukaryota; kingdom Metazoa; phylum Chordata; class Mammalia; order Artiodactyla; family Bovidae; genus Bubalus; species Bubalus kerabau. Next base: position 27,849,770 of record NC_073632.1, on the reverse strand, counting down.
AATATATACAATATGTAAAAATAACAGCATAATTTTTAACATAATTATGAATTCTTTTTATCTAGTTTCAATGCTTAAGTTTGATCTAATTTTAAAATATTTATAACATTGTCATTTCATACTTAGATATTTTATTAGTAGAAATGATCAAGGTTCATATCTCATAATTTCATATCAAGGTTTTAAAACTTATACTCTTAAAGGAATTTTTAATGTATATGTATCTCAACAATAGAATCATCTTACCACCAGTAAAGTAAAATGTTTGCCAGCTACAAAGATACTCTAAATTTAAAATTCATGCAAATTTCCACTTAAAATATAGTTATTTAATTTTTTATTTTAAAAAATTGTAAAAGATGAAATGTTTAAATAATCTTATTCAAATCTAAATATAAATGTGATGAAAGTTTCAAGTAAAAATCCTCTAAAGAGGTCTGTAGAATTTTTTCCTGATAATCAGCATCTTAACTGAATACTTTTTAAAAAGAGGCTTTTAAACCATTTCAAAAGTGTTCAATAGCATATTGTAATTCAGTTAATCAAAATTAATAAATTAATCATTGAATGTAAAATTATTTACTGAATTTAAATTACTGACTTTTGACAGATTCATTTTTTTTGTAAGGTAATTAAAATCAGTCTTATAAACCATTTCCTGATAAGCTTTATCATGAAAAGTTCTATCAAAACAGAAACATCACATTCAAATTTAAGAGTTTGCTTTTCCAGTTATCCTAGCAAACATAACCCACATGAGTTTCTTAAGATTATTTCAAATTTCCTTCTTCCTATTAAGGAATTTTTCAGCTTTTAAGATTTCTTTTTAAGAAGATGTAATCAGACCATTATCTGAAGGACAGTGAACTCGAGTCAAATGCAAAAATGTACATTTCTAAACAGTGCATACTTTTACATATTGTGATAAGTAATTTTGTTCTTGGAATAGACATATGCAATTGCACAAATGCTTACATCAGTGCCAAAAAGTTACTCTACCTGAACCGTTGAGCTGATCTCAGAGGCAAAGCCGCCCGTCAAAGGAGCCTCGTGACTTACTAGCAGTCGCCCTGTTTTGATCACAGACTGAAAGAGAAAAGGAAGTCTGAGACTGAAAAGAACACATATTTCAAGTATACAATGGTAGTTTTAAGTAATAAAAATAAATTATTTATATCCCATAAACAATTTAAAATTAGCATTTCAATTTTATGCCAAATAAGTTGTAACTCCCTTTCAACCAGACAGTTTGATTTTTGCACTGCTAAAAAAGTTTTCAGTAGTTTAAAATCCTATGGTAAAAGAAAAATGAGATTTGTAATTCTATGTATGTCATTAAAAATGTACTTTTGTGCTATAAATGGAATTATTGTATTTCACATTTTCCTGAGTATCATTTCTTTTCATCATGTGACTTTAAGAATGAAAGTGTCTTTTTGTCCATTTGGGAATATATGTGCACATATATAAGTAGTCTTAGGACAGTTTTGTGTGGGTGCTGAGAAGGAAAACATAAAAATAGCATGTAAAAACTGTAACAAAGGAAAAGCTCAAGCCACTAGACATTAAAGAAAACCAAGCAAGCAGAAATCACCAGGAAAGTAAAAGGCAATTACAACTCTCTTCATTCAAGAGCACTGAAATTTGGTTAATGACCACAAGTCCATTTTAAAGTAGAAAATATCACAGACAATAAGGACATATTCTCAACACCGGCTTGGTGTGGTTGCTCCCACTGTGCACGGCATACTCTGTACAATAATAAATCAAAAAGTAGAGCTATGATATCATAGCAGGATGCTAGGGTGGCGGAAGGTTAAAAAATACTAAAATCAACAGCAAGTTACTGCTTAAAATACATTACACAATTACCATATTACAAAAGAGAAGTTGTAATTTCTCCTCTACATTTCCAATCAGTTGATATCACCTTCTTTAAATTCTATATTACTATTTTAGGAACATGAAATAAAAATCTTCCAAACAAAAAAGCTTACAGGCAGAGGTCATTTGAGTGCCCTTCACTTTACTGCGCTTTGCACATAATTGCAGTTTTTACAAACTGAAGTTGACATTGTCAGATGATGGTTAGCATTATTTTTTTAGCAATATTTTTTTAATTAAGATAACATACATTTTTTAGACATAATGCTATTATACACTTTATAGACCACAGTGTAGTGTAAGCATAATTTTTATATGCATTAGGAAGCCAAAACATTCATGTCACTCGCTTTATTGCAATATTTGCTTTATTTCGGCTGTCTGGAACCGAATCCCCAATATCTCCAAGGTATGCCTGTGTATAAATTAAAAATATTTCCTTCATTCTAGGCAATTAAAGTTTAGAATTTCAAGAGCATGCAGCAGTTTCAGCCTGAAGATGTAAAACTCCAAGATATGGCCAGTAGCCACGACAAAAATAAGTTACTATATCTACTATGTAAATAGTGACTGAAGAATGTAAAATTTTATGAACACTTTAAAGAACACCATCGCCTACTAATGAAATATTAGCCTTGGAACATGTTGGTTTTTGAATTTTATGACTATGATTAATTATGTCAGTGTGAAAGGCACAAATTAAATTTTAAAGCACCTGGTTAGAAATATAAAGCCAAAATTTTCCACAATCAGGAAAAAAATAAATGCATTCTCAAAGCATTTCCTAAAAAGGTGTCCTGACTTTAGAGATTGCCTATTCCATAAACAGATTTGACAATCAAACCTTTCTTAAAGCTCTGAAACCCAGAACTCTGCCGACATAAGAGCGTCTAAGAATGATACAGTCAAAATCCATCTCAGCTAGACGGTGCAACCTAGCTAGTGGGTAGAAGTGAGAAACATCTATAAAAATGCAGTAATTATGTTCAAACCTCATACAACAGAGCTGGTATTTTTTATGTGAACTGAGTCTTATCCAAGATCAAATGACAAACTTGAGGATGGTCTCAAAAGGCTAGTAAGCAGCCAAGGCCAGTGGCTTACCCTTCCTCTAGCCTGCAGAAGGTAGTGGGGACACTAAACACACACACATGTACTCAAGATAGAAGTTTCCAACCTGTGGTGTTCGTGCAACATGATGTGTAGGCAGAGAAACTCTGTCAACAGGAGGAAAGCTAAATAAACCGAGATACATCAACACAGCAGAGTATTATACACTCATGAAAAAGACTGAGGGCATGCCACAGTGCCTGTGATAAGCTAGTTGATAAAATAAGCAAATTGCAGAAGAACATCATCTCATTTTTCTGAAAAACCACCACCTCAATGGTGGGGACACCAGTAAACATAGCCATATACATTGAGCCAACATGTATAAATAGTCTAGAAGAATTTATTCCGAACTATCAAAACTTGTTTATTCTGCAAACTGACAGTGAAGGGATTGTAGGGAAAAAAACTTTTGCTTTTCTTTTTTACTTTCTGTGAAAAGTATATTTATGTTATTGAAAATATTCTCAATAAGTCTAAAATAAATAAAAACAAAAGGAAAGATCTTTCGAATTGATGCTGAAGGTAACAAATACACGTGACGTTACAGCCATAATCTCAAAAAAATAATATTTTTATGTTATCTTAGGAGTAGCTTCAGATACAAGCGAACCCTGAGATCCCAAACTCCACCAGCAAGGAGGCACAGTGAAAACACAGGGAGTCAGCCAGCCCTGTGCCAGGCTCTGTATGACTAGTTGAATGTCAAGATCATAACCAGCCCATCTCTTGACCTTCAAGCTGGATCCGAGACAAAACGGGAAATCAACTATTAGCATCAGAGAAGGTGAAGTTCTTCAACACCTCTGCAAGTATGTTAGGTAAAAATGCAAGTTCTTGAATCAGGAGTTATGCTGACAGTTCTGAAAGTAATTCTAGAAATTTTTAAAACACCAAGATTTAAAGGGTAGACACAAAATGAAACGTTAACAATGCTGCGAGTCTATGGAAATTGTCAAAGCACCCGAACCAGTGAGAAAGAGAAGCTACAGCAACAAGAGAAGAGTCAGAAATAATAATCAAAATCCCTAAACCACTGATTATCACAGGGGTTGCTCTGTGTTAGGCTCTGAGCTTAGTCTTTTAATTTATTTAATTGTGACTGCATCTAAATTTCATTTCTGCTTCTTAAATTCATCTAGTATCTGAAAAGTATTAAAATGTATAAAATAAAATTACATCAAATTCTGAAAAATGCCCAAGTATAGACAAAACATTGATATTTTCAAAAAAATAACATCCATCATAAAAGGCTGAGTCTATAAACAGAATTCCAAGATTTTGTAAGGTCCATAAAGAAGGCTGAGTGCCAAAGAATTGATGCTTTCAAACTGTAGTGCTGGAGAAGACTCTTGAGAGTCCCTTGGACAGCAAGGAGATCAAATCAGTCAATCCTAAAGGAAATCAACTCTGAATATTCATTGGAAGGACTGATGCTGAAGCTGAGGCTCTAATAGTTTGGCCACCTTATGTAAAGAGCCAACTCATTGGAAAAGACCCTGATGCTGAGAAAGATGGAAGGCAAAAGGAGAAGGGGGCAGCAGAGGATGAGATGGTTAGACAACATCACTGACTCAATGGACATGAATTTGAGCAAACTCTGGGAGAGAGAGAAGGACAGAGGAGCTTGGGGTGCTGCAGTCCATGGGGTCACACATGACTTAGTGAATGATCACTAAACAAAGATAAATTCAACTTGGTATGTGCTTTTTATCATTCATAATTTTAACTTACTAAAATTTCTGAAGATAGCTTCATTTCTATTTTAGAAACTATTAACACTGTTAGTATTACAATAATGAGATCACTGCAAATATACAAAGTAGAGTGTTACTCTCTCCATTTTGGTGATTCAACTAGATATTCTGATTAAACTACATCGCTCTGTCAACTTTAACAGGCATTTCATTTTCATACCTTAAGGCATACTGATATCCAACTGCTGGGAAATTTTTCTAGCCAAATTTAGCATTCTGACCTACTTAGATAGTAAAAATATGGTGCCTTTCAATGGAGATAGCCATTAACCTTTTAAAAATAAATCACTGTAGATATAAACACTAATAAGGGTTTAATATTCCTTTTCTTTACCAAAAAAATAAGTGATATTTCAAGTTTCAAGTTTTCTTCTGAGATAAATGTAATGCTCCACTAGAAAAAAAAAATTTAAGTTTTTAAACAACTCTTCAATAGGAAAGCTAAACCTATCACAGCCAGGAAAGATCACGTAAGGCTGGATTTTCCAGTATCTGCTTCTTCAGCTTCTTGCCACTGAGACGTGTTCCAGGATCCTGGCCTCAGCCAGAGGGAGCAGTAATGAGTTAGAGACGCTAATGGCACCAGGAAAAGCCGAGCCAATTCAAGATGAGGACCCCAAATAACATGTCAGTGTCCCCTAGCAGTCATAGTTTAGTCACTAAGTCGTGTCCGACTCCTGCGACCCTGCCAGGCTCCGCTGTCCATGGGATTCTCCAGCAAGAATGCTGGAGTGGGTTGCCATTCCCTTATCCATCTCCCCTACCACAAAATGAAAGGGCTTTCCCTGTGAGGGTTGGAGAAATTTGTCAAGAAAACTTAAAAAACAATTCTGAAAGGCAAGGAGTGAAACAACCTACAGCCGTCAAGTGTGCCCTGGGTTTCTCTCAGAGATTCTCACTTTCTGTCGTCCCCTCCTCCAAGGCATCAACAAGAGGGGATCTAAGAGGAGCCACCAAAAGCTTAATGCTGAATGCGCAAGGACATTGCCGCTCAGACAGCAAAGAATCTGCCTGCAATGTGGGAGACCTGGGTTCGATCCCTGGGTCGCACAGATCCTCAGGAGAAGGGAACGGCTACTCACCCACTCCAGTATTTTTGCCTGGAATATTCCACGGACAGAGGAGCCTGGTGGGCTACAGTTCACGAGACTGCAAAGAGTCGGACACAACTGAGCAACTAATACACACACAACCAACAGATCACAGCACCTCTGCTCTGAAAGAACCTTCAAGATACCTTGTTCCTAGTTTGTTCCTCACTTTTCCCCATTGTCCATCTTTTGCCCAGACATCACTACTAATGGCCACAATGTCAAGCTATCTATGTGGGATATCTAGCCCAAGGCTTAGACTATGGGAGACACTCCAGGAAAGTCGACTAGCTAAAAATTCATTAAAATAATTAAACTGTATTAAGCATGTCCTTCTTTAATGTCTTGAAGCTACTGCTTTGTTAGCAAAATCTACTTTTAAGATAGTACAATGGCATACTTCAGCACATCCCAGAACAGTGTCTATACAAAATAACAGACTCTAAATTGAGGACATTTTAATGGAGCTTTAACAATAAGATATCTGTAGTAATAGCAGAGTTGAGAAGTTAAACTCCGTTAAAATGATTGCACAGATTTTGGCTTGCCCAAACATGGGACATATGTTTTAGTGAATGCAGCCTTTAAAGATTTTAGCACAATCCAACCAGGAAAACTGTTAAGCTGTCATTCCAGGAGAAAATGATACAGAAAGGCAGACCATTAAGCTTGCATGTGTCTGAAAGTGCAACACACATTCAAAAAGCAAAAGTGTATTTTTTTTTTAATCTCTGGTTCAAAACCTATAGCAAGATCCTCCTCCTACAAAGTAAATCAACCTGACCTATGCCAAGTTCAGTGGCCTATTCTGATGACTGACAAGATAAAGCAGGGAATACTACACTGGATAGGCGATTTACAGCCCCTTTAACATTTTTTATCTGAATATAAAGATAATGAAAAGCAAAAGAAACCTCAGAGCTGGCCTTTACTAGTTCCTTTTGAAATCAAATCTGCTTATAAATACATATGAGCAGAAGTAAGAGTCAAGTTGCATCTTTGTTTCATTAATCAAGAGCACGTTCATAACAACTATATAATCTAGGAGCATTAAGGACATGATTTTAATTAGCTCCAAATATCACTAAGATAAATTAAATTTTTGAGATGTTTTCTTGTTTAGTAGCCAAGTGCATTTGTCACATTAGCTAAAAAGAAACTTCACAATCAGTCACAGGCTAACAAATGCATTCATATATGCCTAGTAACTACTATTAATCTGCAAGAGTGTCACACACAATCAGACCACTAGCTGATATTCCTCTGGAGAAATACCAGTGCTGAAAGAGAAAGAAGAGTCATGAACTCCAGAGAAAGTTCGGAAAACTCCATTTCGGCAAGGCTATTAGTAATGGGGTTAGAAAGAGTTTGGTATCATAGGAAATTGGTGTAAACGGAGAAAAACTAAATCCTTAGAGCTTTCTCACCCATGTGGAAAAAGGAGGTAAGGGAGCAAGCAGAGCATAAAGAGAATTGAATAAAGTCAACAGAAGAAGAATGAGCAAATCGCTCTGACAAAGGCATGAAGGGTTTGGGAAAATGTCAGACACCTTCACTGGTTCACTCTTGCCTAAGTTACTGGCATAATCGGAGCTGACGAGCCTAGGAAAAAAAACACCTTTGCAAAAATTAAAAGTGGAAGTCTTTCTGAAAGTTATTTCAAAGCATTTCAGATGGATGTGCTGCCGTCGCTCAACCCTACCGTCCCAGTTTGTGTCCTCATAGTCCCTCCAGGCTCCAGGCACGTCAGACTACTCGCTAGTCCATGACTGTGGCCCATAATTTCCTACCTCTGAGTTTGTTCCCCAAATTCTGGAGGCTAACCGTAACCTAACCCTCTTTCCAGCATCATCTCACACAACCCCTCCCTCCCTGATCCCCCCAACTAGCTAGGCTTTTCCTTATTTTAAACCCTATGTTACCCTTTTCCTTTTTTCTGATCATATTATACACATATTATATACTCTTGAGAGTCCCCCAGGCAGCAAGATCAAACCAGTCAATCCTAAAGGAAATCAATCCTGAATATTCATTGGAAGGACTGATGCTGAAGCTCCAATACTTTGGCCACCTGATGCCAAGAGTCGACTTATTGGAAAAGACCCTGATGCTGGGAAAGTTTGAGCACAGGAGGAGAAGGGAAGGTCAGAGGATGAGATGGTGGGATGGCATCACTGACTGAATGGACATGAGTTTGAGCAAATTCCAGGAATTGGTGAAGGACAGGGAAGCCTGGAGTGCTGCAGTTCATGGGATCGCAAAGAGTCGGAGACAACCGAGCATGAACAACAACAACATTATTATATACCTCCTAGTAATCATTTCCTAATAGAATTTAAGGTGGCCAACAAGGCAAGGATATTCTGTGAGTCCGAAAACCAGGGTTCAAGGGCAAGAATCAGGCATAGCCAGGGTTCAAGGGCAAGAATCAGGCACTAGGTCAAGGCAGCACTCACTGCCATACCTCTCTTAGGAGCATCAGCAATTTATCTTGTCCTGAGTCCATCTGTCCCATTACCCAACCACACTCAAAACCACAAATTCAAAGATGGGAACTCTTATTTAAACCTGTGTCTACTGCAGAACACAGCACATGACAAAATCTACATTAAATTGAGCAAACTGTGCTCACTGTATTATTTGGGAACAAATGCATATGTTATCAAAATTAAAAGTTTGAAAAACTACCTAAACATCTTTTTTGCTTCTTCATGTGGGGATTTTTTTTTAATAGAGGAGGTGTGTGTATCTCTATACTGTCTCCGCCAGCAGATTCCAAATCACTCAAGTGCACAAAATTTAGAACATATCAAGTATTCCATACCTAATCACAATATCTAATATGCGATTATAAATGTAGATACTCAATAAATGTTCTTAATATTGATTTTTTTAAAGCATTACAGAGATTTAAATGAATCACCAACAAGCTTCCAATTTTCTGTTGTTTGAAACTGTTGCTGCTGCTGCTGCTAAGTCATTTCAGTCGTGTCCAACTCTGCACGACCCCATAGACAGCAGCCCACCAGGCTCCCCCGTCCCTGGGATGCTCCAGGCAAGAACTCTGGAGTGGGTTGCCATTTCCTTTTCCAGAGGGACTAATCATGCTATAAAAGGCATTGAAAGGGAAGTCCTAAAAATTAAGTTCTAATCATCATTCTAATTCTAATTAAGGACTACCCTGGGCCAGCTCTGCCTATTTCTCCTACTCTGGATTGGTTTTAGAACAACAAGTTAACAGTACTACATGTATTTCTGCTTTTATATACATCTTTTATAAATGCGTGACTGGAAGAACACACACAACATTTCCTTTCCTTGGTACTGAACATAAGTTTTCTTTCCTGTTGACAAGAGCTCACATACCATGTGATAAAGGTATTGGACTGGTAGATGTTTATTAGATATGTAGTGAAACGTAGGTAAATTTAAGTCAATATCTCTTAAAAGTTCTTTTGTTTTCCCATTTTCCCCTTTAGCTTAAACAACCACCTATAGGGATCAACATAATTTCTTGTGTGTGCCAAAACAAATTCTGAAAGATTGAGGTAGCCATTTCCCACATTGTTTTCTAATCTTCATTTTTATCACTGCCCTATCTTTTTTCAGTGAGAATTAAAATACTTCCATAAACTTACACCCAATCTCCACTTCAACTCCATTTCTTTTTATGAAAAGGAGAAATTACAACATGTCATTTGAATACTTATTGACCTCCATGTTGTAGAATTTTAGAAAGTTGTTCACAAAGACAATTAAAAGGCCAAGCTGAGGGACTTCTCTGGTGGTCCAGCAGTTAAGAATCTGCCTGCCAATGTAGGCGCCATGGGTTTGACCCCTGGTCCGGGAAGATTCCACATACAATGGGACACCTAAGCCTGGGCGCCATAACTACTGAACCTGGGCTTTAGAGCCCATGAGCCATAACTACTAAACTCACATGTCACAACTACAGAAGCCCATGCACTTTAGAGATCGTGCTCCAAAAAGAAGCTTCCGCAATGAGAAGTGCCTGCACCACAGCTGGATAGTAGCCATCGCTCCCTGCATCGAGAAAAAGTTCACGCACAGCAACGAAGACCCAGTGTAGCCAAAAACAAAATAAATTAATTAGTTTTAAAAAGTCAAGCTGTACTTTGACGCACAATCAGGGTGTTGTGTCTCCTATAGCTTCTATTCTTAGAGCATCCTTAGCTCTTCCAGGCTTCTCTGAAGTGTGCAACACACGCATGCTAAGTCGCATCAGTTGTGTCTGAGTCTTTGGAATCCTATGCATTGTAGCCCACCAGGCTCCTCTGTCCATGGGATTCTCCAAGAAAGAATACTGGAGTGGGTTGCCATGCCTTCTTCCAGGGGATCTTCCAGACCCAGGGATCAAACCCGCATCTCTTATGTCTCCTGCACTGGTAGGTAGGTTCCTTACCACGAGAGCCACCCATCAAGCCCACTAGCAGGAAACATTCAGAACTACCATGTAATTAAATCTTACTGCAAATTGCTTATATTCTTGTAATACATGGAAAGTGGTAGTACGATTTCTGTACACACTACTTGGCAAATCAAGAACCTGACTCAGCACTAAAAAGACCATTCATGGGGCTATTTCATTACATTTATTATTCACTAATTTAGGGAGCTTGCTTACTTTCATTCAAGTACTAACTTGTTACCATGCTATTATATACATACTGAGGGAAGAGGTTGATGATTCACAGACAGCTTATGTACCTAGTTTAGCATCTAGGTTATGATTATGAGCTGAATGATAATTTCATTTATGGAATCTATTTGCTTCACCATTCCCACCATTTTTAACTACAGTTCTGTGGCATTAAGCACATTCACAGTACAGCCATCACCACCATACAACACCAGAATTTTTTTCAATTTTTTTCCCAACTGCTACTCTGTACCCATTAAACAATAACTCCTCATCCTTCCCTTCCCCCAGGCCCTAGCAACCACCATGCTACTTGTGTCTGTATGAATTTGTCACTATTCTAGGAGCCTCACCTAAATGGAATCACACAATACTGTCCTTTTGTGACTGGCTTATTTCCCTTAGCATTATGCCTTTAATGGTCATCCATGTTAAAACTTGTGTTAAAATTTCCTTCCTTAAGGCTGAATAGTAACCCGTTAGAGTTATAAACCATATTTTGTTTATCCATTCCGCTCTCAGACTCTTCTGGCTACTGTGAATAATGCTTCTACAGACATGGGTGTACAGATATCTGTTTGAGTCTTGGCTTTCAGTTCTTTGACGTATATACCTGGAAGTGGAATTGTTGATCACATGGAAATACTATGTTTAATTTTTAAGGAACAGTGATACTGGTTTCCACAGCAATTGTACTATTTTACATTCCCAGCACCAAAGCACAGGGGTTCTGATTATTTTACATCCTCACCAACATTTGTTTTTGATTTTTTACTTTTTTGATAGTAGCCATCCTAATGGGTATGGGGCGTTAGCTCATTGTGGTTTTGAATTACATTTTCCTAATGGTAAGTGATGTCTAATAATCAATCATTTTTTAAAATCTTTTTAATTGTTGAATCAGGCTCTTTGACTTTTATTGTTGATACAGATAGTGTTTTCTAAGTGCTTAATGCATCAAATTTCTTAAATTGGTCCCTTCTGGGGACCAGAAATAAAATCTTCTCAGAATATGATACACCCTATGAAAAAAATATATAAGCAAACTTAATTGTTCACTATGTCTTTTCTGAAAAAGCATTACATCTGGTTTCCTCATGAACCTCTATTTTGAAACATACACAAGGATATTTTTTCCTAAGATGATTTATGTCACATAAATCCTTTGCCCAGTTGATTATCTAAGACAGCACTCCTCTCCTGAAAAATCTTCAGTGGTAAGACAGCTAATTGGAATCACAAAGATAACTTGTAATCAGTAATGGGACCTTGGTAATCACCATCCAAGGCAACAACAGAGTCTAGTTACATATTATATCAGAGTCCCATCTCTTTGCTCCATATTCTTCCAATAACTAGAAGATAGAATAATGTCAACTAAGACAGTTTGAAACCTTGGTACAAACCAGAAAATCACTGTCATCATCATATTTGAGTATTACACACAATTTCCCAATTATCTTTTAATGTTGTATAAGTTCCAAAGGTCACTGGTTCATGTCAAAGACGATTTACTGAGCCACTCACATGTGCCAATACTGGGAAAACACAGCAGAGTTAACCCAGGTCCCTACAGGACTGTAATATGGGTTGTCACAATGTCCTAGAGCAAAACATGCTCAATAATAGAAAGAAATTAATTTAAAGGTTGTTAAGGCAGAACACGAGAATTAATAATCAAGTTATCTTTGGTGAAAACAAATTGTTTTAAATTTTAAATTTCAACCCTAAAGGTCTTTTTAAAAATAATACTGAAAAAATGAATTTTTCTCTCTTAATATAAACAATTACTAATACTCTTTCCCTTTCTATTCATAAGTCTCCATTTGGCAAGCTTTTCTCAAGTGTTGACGACAGAGGGAAATACTATGTCTGGCCATCATAAGAGTCTTAAGGGTACAGACTGACCTCATCCCCTGAGTTCCCAGCATACCGTGAATAAAAAAGTGGCCCTAACCAAAACCAAGATTGTCAGCCAGTTACATCTCACACTGCTGTTTTAGGCATGTATCGAGGGTACAATTTTCCCTGAAGCCATCTGGTTGTCTACTATGGTAATACTTCTCTAAGGAATGATCAAAAGTATAAACACTGCTACACTCTGCATCACCATGGATAAATGCTTTTATTTTCTAAAACCTGGTCCAAAGCTGTTGGACTAAATGGATTTTTAGTCCATTACGAAACAAAAATCATGTGTAGCTCATAATACATGGGCAAAGCTTAAAACCTTTTGGGTCTTTTTTATGACTCAAAAAGGTGGTAAAGGAAAATTCATATGATATTTCAGCAAAAGTTATACATATATTTGAGTATCTATAACTAAGATGGTGCAGAGAAAAATAAAGTACATAAATTTCATACTTTCCTTTTAACCAAGATGATGAGGAGAAATTATTTCTATGACAGATGGATTCAGGAAAATAATTCCTTTAGCAGAAATAATAATATCTGTCTACAAAACATTCATTAATTACTTGATAGAGTAGCTGAGGGGCAGAAAGGCATAGAAATCTCCAAGTCAAGAATTATAGCATCAAATTTCCATACTGAAGGAATATGCATAAGAAGCTAAGATGCAATAATAATAGTTGTCCAGGAATATAATTCAATATCTAAAAATAAATTTACACCTAGACTTAAGCCTTTTTTTCAGGGAAATAATTCTGAAACTTTCTTTACTTTCTTTCCTTGTAAATTACAAAAATACTAATAATCCACTCCTGTTGGATTTACAAATCTCTATTCTGCAACTCTTTTATTGACAAGAACTAATAAAATAGAATAAGATGATCATGGCCATGATACCACAGAAAGTGAGACATACCTATTACAACTTAGACTGTGAGTGATTTTTCAAAAAAAAAAAAAGAAACATTTTTTTGAAGAGTAATCCAAGATTTTATGCTTGGTAACTTACTTTATCATAAGTTCATCATTTTGCTTATCTTCCAACATCACTAATCATCAGGGAAATGCAAATCAAAATCACAATCAGATAGTACCCATACCTGTCAGAATGGCTACTTATCAAAAAGAATACAAATAACAAACACTGGCAAGAATAACGAGAAAAGGGAACCCTCTACACTGGTGGTAGGAATGTAAATTGGTGCAGCCACTGTGGAAAACAGTATAGAGGTTTCTCAAAAACCCAAAAATAAAACTGCCATGCTGCTGCTGCTGCTGCTAAGTCGCATCAGTCGTGTCCAACTCTGTGCAACCCCATAGACGGCAGCCCACCAGGCTCCCCCGTCCCTGGGATTCTCCAGGCAAGAACACTGGAGCGGGTTGCCAAACTGCCATATGATTCAGCAATTCCACTCTTGGTATATATCCAAAATACACATAAACACTAATTTGAAAAGATACAGGCACCCCAATGGTTATAGCAACATTATTAACAATTGCCAAGATATGGAAGCAACCTAAGTTTCCTTCAACAGATGAATGGATAAAAAAGCTATGGTATACATATATACCATATGCTATGGTGTATATATATAGATATATATAGATATATATATAAATTGGAATACTACCTTGTGAAAAAAAAAGAACAAAATTTTTTGCCATTTGCAGCAAGCCTGGATGGGCTTGGAGGGCATTAAGCTAAATTAAATCAGTCAGACAAAGAAAGACAATATATATCACTTATATGCAGAATCTAAAACATACAACAAACTAGTGAATATAACAAAAAAGAAGCAAGCCTGCAGATATAGAGAACAAATTAGTGGCTAGCAGGGGCGTGGAAATACAGGCGCAGGGGAGTGAGGGGTACAAACTACTGACTGTGAGGCTACAAGGATGTATTGTATAATGTGAGGAACAGAGCTAATGTTTTATAGTAACTGTAAAAGGAGTACAACCTTTAAAAATTATACATAAAAATAGAAATTTAAAAAAAAGAAAAAGGAAAAATACTGAAACACAGTTGTACACCTGAAACTAATATAATATAAATCAACTATACTTCAATTCTGAGAAGGCAATGGCACCCCACTCCAGTACTCTTGCCTGGAAAATCCCATGGACAGAGGAGCCTGGTAGGCTGCAGTCCATGGGGTCTTGAAGAGTCAGACACGACTGAGCGACTTCACTTTCACTTTTCACTTTCATGCATTGGAGAAGGAAATGGCAACCCACTCCAGTGTTCTTGCCTGGAGAATCCCAGGGATAGCGGAGCCTAGTGGGCTGCCGTCTATGGGGTGGCACAGAGTCGGACACGACTGAAGCGACTTAGCAGCAGCAGCAGCAGCAGCATACTTCAATTAACAAAACTGTAGTATATCCATATAATTAAATACTACTCTGCAATTAAAAAAAATACTATTCATTGTAAAGCAACTATACTGCAATAAAAATTTTTTTAAAGAATTATTGAGTTAAACAATAATTTGACTATATCTCAAAGGCATTAGGCTAAATGAAAGAAACTAGTCTCAAAATATTACGTACTGCATGATTCCTTTTTTGACATTCTCAGGAACTCAAAGTTATAGTGACCATAAACATGTCACTGCTTCCAGAAATTAGAAGTAGAATATGTGGTTACAAAGAGAATGCTCAAGAAAATTTTTTGATGTAAATATTATGTATCATAAAAACGTTGGTGATTACAGGAATCAACACATGTACTAAAACTCATAAAACTATACACTAAGACTATATTCACAAAATGCTTACATAACCAAAAATAAAAGGGAAAATGAATCAAAGAGAAATAAGATTATTAATATAGAAGAGAAAATCATTACTAACTAATGAAAATGTTCCCATGCTGTAATAATTTTTAAAATAAGTTAAAAAAAATAAGAATAAAATGGCAGCCCCATCCATTAAAATCACAAAATAATTTAAATTTTAATTCTGGCAAGCCCATCATAAAATCTTGCTTACATTGCCTGACATAAATCTTGTGAGGAAGACTAGGAATATATTTATCAAAAGCTAATAACAGTCCAGATTCCTAGAATAAACAACATCAGTTCTAAGATTTATCCTCAGAAAAGAATTTTAAACGTTTTAAAATATTGGACATCATGGTTTAAAATGACCATGTGCACAGCTATTAGATAAGAAAAAGAAATAAAAGGAATCCAAGTTGAAAACAAAGTAGTAAAAATATTGCAGTTTGCAGATAATATGACACTGTATATAGAAAATCCCAAAAAAAACTATTAGAACTAATAAATGAATTCAATAAAGTTGCAGGATACAAAACTAATACAAAGAAATCTGCTGTGCTTTTATACACTAACAATAAACTACCAGAAAGAGAAACTAAGAAAACAATCCAAATTACAATTGCATCAAAAAGAATAAAATATCTAGGAATAAATCTAACCAAGGAGGTAAAAGAACTATACTCAGAAAACTATAAGACAGTGATGAAGGAAACTGAAGACAGCACAAACAAAGGAAAGCTTTATGATGCTCATGATTTGGAAGGAGTCTATTGTTAAAATCATCACACTAATCAGGGCGATCTACAGATTCAGTGCAATCACTAACAAAATAACAACGGTGCTTTTCACAGGACCGGAACAAATAATTTAAAATTTGTATGAAAACACAAATGACCTTGAATAGACAAAATAATCTTGAGAAAAAACAACAAAGCCAGAGATATCACACTCCATGATTTCAAACTATACCACAAAACTCCACTAATCAAAACAACATGGTTCTGGCAAAAACAAACAAACAAACAAAATACACATGTAAAAGAAACTGAACTACTGTCTCACACCATATACAAAACTCAACTCAAAATAGATTAAAGACTGAAATACATAAAACTCCTGGAAGAAAATATAGGTAGTATGCTCTTTGGCATCAGTCCTAGCAATATTTTTTTGGATATGCCTCCTTAGGCAAATGAAACAAAGCAAAAATCAAAAAATGGTACTACGTCAAACAAAAAAGCTTTTGCACAGCAAAGGAAACTATCAACAAAACAAAAAAGGCAACCTACTGAATGGAAGAGGAAATTGACAATACATCTGATAAGAAGTTGATAGTCAAAATAGACAAATCATAAAAAAGTATGAAAAGTGTTAGTCGCTCAGTCATTTCTAACTCTTTGTGACCCCGTGAACGGTACTCTGCCAGGCTCCTCTGTCCATGGAATACTCCAGGCAAGAATACTGGAGTGGGTAGTCATTCCCTTCTCCAGGGGATCTTCCCAATCCAGGGATCAAACCCAGGTCTCCTGCACTGCATAAAACTCAACATAAAAAAAATAATAAACAGCTCAATTTAAAGTGGAACTTGAATAAACAGACATTTTTCCAAACAACATACAGAGAACCAACAGGCACAAGAAAAAATGCTCAGTATTACTAATCAACAGGAAAATGCAAACCAAAACCACAATGAGATATCACTTAATACTTGTCAGAATGACTGTTATCAAAAAGACAAGAAATAACAAGTGTTGGTGTGGATATGGAAGAAATCTGCAATCTCTTTTGCAGTGTCAGTGAGAATGTAAACTGGTAGAGCCACTATTGAAAACAGTATGGAGGTTCCTTAGAAAACTAAAAGTGGAAATACCATCAGATCAGATCAGATCAGTCACTCAGTCGTGTCCGACTCTTTGCGACCCCATGAATCGCAGCACGCCAGGCCTCCCTGTCCATCACCAACTCCCGGAGTTCACTCAGACTCACGTCCATCCAGTCAGTGATGCCATCCAGCCATCTCATCCTCTGTCGACCCCTTCTCCTCCTGCCCCCAATCCCTCCCAGCATCAGAGTCTTTTCCAATGAGTCAACTCTTCGCATGAGGTGGCCAAAGTACTGGAGTTTCAGCTTTAGCATCATTCCTTCCAAAGAAATCCCAGGGCTGATCTCCTTCAGAATGGACTGGTTGTATCTCCTTGCATTCCAAGGGACTCTCAAGAGTCTTCTCCAACACCACAGTTCAAAAGCATCAATTCTTCGGTGCTCAGCCTTCTTCACAGTCCAACTCTCACATCCATACATGACCACAGGAAAAACCACAGCCTTGACTAGACGAACCTTTAGCAATTCCACATCTGGGTATTTTCCCGAAGAAAACAAGAATGTTAATTCAAAAATATATATGCACCCCTATGTCTGTTACAGCATTATTTACAATAGCTAAGATATAGAAGCAATCCAAGTGTCCATCAATAAATAAGAGAATAAAGAAGATGTGATATGTATAGATAGATAAAATGAAATATCCTCAGTCATAAAAAAAGAATAATCCATTTGTGACAATATGGATGGACCTACATGTATTATGCTGAAGTGAAACGTCAGAGAAAGACCATAGGATTTCACTTATAAAGCCAGGCAAACAGTTTCGGGTGCATGATTCCATTTGTATAAAATTCCAGGAAATGCAAACTAATCTTTAGTGACAATTTGCCTGGAAATGGGGGGGTGGGCGGGATGGGGAGTGAAAGCGACCCATGACGGACATGCTCACTACCTTGATTGTGGTGATAGGTTCACAGATGTCCACCTGTCAAAACTTATCAGATTGCACACTTTGACCTGTGCTAGTCATCATTTGCCAATAATCCTTTAATAAAGCTGTGAGTGAAAAAAAAAGAAATTAAATTTTAAAATAATATAAATAAATTTATACTAAAACAAAATACAAAATAATCTTATAAGGACTTCCCTGGCAGCCAGTGGTTAACATGCTACAATTCCAGTGCAGGAGATGCAAGTTCTGTCCCTGGTTAGGGAACTAAGATCCCACATGCCACACAGATGGCAAAAAATATATATTTTTAAATTTCAAAAAAATAACATAATCATATATGATGTGTATGCTGCTGCTAAGTCGCTTCAGTCGTGTCCGACTCTGTGCGACCTCAAAGACGGCAGCCCACCAGGCTCCCCCGTCTCTGGAATTCTCCAGGCAAGAACACTGGAGTGGGTTGCCATTTCCTTCTCCAATGCATGAAAGTGAAAAGTGAAAGTGAAGTCACTCAGTCGTGCCCAACTCTTAGCGACCCCATGGACTGCAGCCTACCAGGCTCCTCTGTCCATGGGATTTTCCAGGCAAGTGTACTGGAGTGGGGTTCCATTGCCTTCTCTGATCATATGTATGTATTGAGTCAAAAAAGTTAATTTTGTTTAAAAGTACAAAGCATTTTAGAAATGTTCCATTTAAATGTTTTCCACAGCTATCATACATTACATACCATCTAAAATCAGGGGCTTCAATAATTCAGGCCCTTGAGTTAGTAGGGCTGGCAGCGTAAGAGAAGCTCTTCCCCATAAGCAGAGCTTATGTCCGGAATGACAAGGCTGGAAGCTGCAACAGTTTACCCTCTGGCTTGAAAATTTGTGAAAGGGAATCTCCTAGCTACAGAGACCAGAATCAATGTAAAGCCTCATACTGCTTTTTGGCAGAGGAGTCTGGACAAAATGATATCACCCTATCTATTCAAAGGTGAATAAAGGAAGCAAAACATACAATAAACCATACAGCCTATTGGAGGAAAAAATGCTGGAAATTATCCTGATCACTCAAAGAAAAAGCATGCCTCTGAAAACCATCTACTGGAGATCTAGAAGAACATGTTATTTATTGTGCATTCAAGAGAATATAAGACCTAAAAAAAAAAAAAACTGGATATATATATATGTATAACTGATTCACTCTGCTATACACCGGAAACTAATACTACATTGTAAATGAACCATTCTGTTGTTGCTGTCTAGCCATTAAGTCATGTCTGAGGCTTTGTGATCCATGGACTATATATATCCCACCAGACTCCTTTCATGAGATTCTCCAGGCAAGAATACTGGAGTGGGTTGCCGTTTCCTCCTCCAGGGGATCTTCCTGACCAAGGGATCTAACCTGCATCTCCTGCATTGGCAGGCAGATTCTTTACCACTGAGCCACCTAGAAAGCCCCAAATCAACTAGATTCCAATTAAAAGAGAGAGAGAGAGAAACACACACACACACACACACAAGATCTAACCTCCAAGAGACAGGGAATCTACAGATGAGACCTGGATGTCTCTTGCGGGAACTAAAACCACACTGTGTTTGTGTGCGTGCTAAGTCACTCCAGTCATGCCCAAACTCTGCGACCCCATGGACTGTAGCCCACCAGGCTCCTCTGTCCATGGGATTCTCCAGGGAAGAATACTGGAGTGGCTTGCCATCCCCTTCTCCAGGGGATCTTCCTGACCCACAGATTGAACCTGCATCTCTTACATCTCCTGCACTGGCGGCCAGGTTCTTTTACCACTAGTGCCACCTGGGAAGCCCAGTGGAATAACTAAAATCCACGCTGGAATAACTGAAACCTGCAGTGGTGAGAAGGAAATGGCACCCCACTCCAGTGTTCTTGCCTGGAGAATCCCGGGGACAGAGGGGCCTGGTGGGCAGCCGTCTATGGGGTCTCACAGTCGGACACGACTGGAGCGACTTAGCAGCAGCAGCAGTGGAGGTAGTTCTGGGTACCTGGGTCTCTGCCCTCTGCTGGCCCAGGATTGTGCTACCCACTCAGTAGAATTCAAAACTACCTGAAGAATGAATGAGTATGGATAAACTTGCTTCCTAAAAGTGTCAACAACAACAACAACAAAAATACAGGGGCAAGAGTTAAGACAGGATGGCAAAATGACGAAGCAGCACAACAGACAGGAGCCTTCCATGGGTTGGTTCCCGCATCCCTGAGGACACCTGAGGACCACGACCAGAGGGTCTGGGACCAGCATCCTCCTCATCTCCATCCACTGTCCCTTTTCCCAAGAGCCTACTGTTGCTTGAACTGGAGCCAAGAGGAAAGGAGCATGAGGCGGAACGGATCAGTGTCTGGGTCTGACAGCAAATTAAAAGATAAGGCACAGAAATCAGAGATTGCCAACAGAGCGATTCCCTTTAGCAAGAGACACAAAATCAGTGTTTCAGAACCACAGGAAGGAATGTGAGTAAGAGAGTCAACAACACGCAAGGGGTAGTATGGACAACCAGAGAACACCGTCTCTGACTTAAGTGGTCAAACTCTTTTTTGTTGTTGTTTGTTTTTTAAATATGTGAAAGCCAAGCAAAATATGTCTCCAAGCTGGATTTTGCCCAAGGGCTTGCAACCTATACTTTAAGGAAACATCTTTCTGGCAAGACGACACTTCTTTTCAAATGTCAAGATGTTCTCTCTGCCATGTTATCTTTACCCACAAAATTATACACTGAATTAGGCAGCCTTCCATTCTGGTCTTCCCAAACATTTTGTGGATACTGACCCGTGTAAACATCCATTTCACTGAACGTAACATTTAGCAGAGCAGACTCAGTGTTTCAAAAGAAAGATATTTGAGCATTTTCTTCATCACGTGTTTCCAAAACCCAGAAAAACAATAAGCTATGCAAGATGATGTGTTAAGTTTCAGCTTTCAGACGTCCTGCTGTAGATTCCAAAGTGACATCATAAGTGGACAGTTGCAGCATCTGAAATTTTAAATGTACAGGAAGAAAGTACCCGCTGCTCTGAAACTCTTGTGCACGATGCACTTGGTAACCCTGCATCTGAAGCGTTCATATCCTTCAAGGCCTTACCAGGGGACCTCCAGAGTGTTCACATTCCAGTGAAAGAATAAATACAGTCTGCTAACTAAATTTAGTCCTCCATAGCAGAAACACTACACCAAGAAGTCTTCCATTGATGAGATGTATTTTTGTTTATGAAGCTTTAATAATTCTATCAAAATTTAATTTTCTAGCAAATTTTCTTACAGAAAAGGCAACCTATAGAATTATTTTTTATTACCCCTGCCTACACACTCACCCACTACCACCGCTTTCACCAGTTCTGGGAAATGTAAATTGCTAACGTTGGCCATCAGTACTGGGAGCTGAGCCAGGCCAACAGCAGTGAGACTAAAGCCCGGAGCTGGTGTGTCTGTCTCAGGCACAAGGAACAGGTAGGAAGGGGAAGCACAGATGTCATGGCCAACATTTTAAAGCAGAAGACGAAAATGAAGGTGCCACCATGAAAATAATCAGGTTTCTTCCGGATCCATGCAGAAAAAGGACAAGAAAATCCAAAGACCAAAATGATGAGGATAAGACTATGAGTTCTCTCAGAAGGTCATGGTGTGGGCTCAAGAAAACAGATTTTTATCACTTCAGCATCACTGTTACCATCTATCCTCCCAAAGGTTACCAGTCCCCTAATTGGCACATCTTAACTAGACCGAGACACAATGATCAGATTGGATCTTGGTCTTCACTAATCATAAATTCATTCCTTAAGCAGATAAGCTGATGTTTTTAAATCTATGATACACTACTCCTTCAGTTCTGATGGTGACTCACATTATGATTACTTCTAATAAATTAAGGGCAAAATACAAGGGTTCTGGTATTCTTGTGACTATTCATAGTCCTAAATAACTCAAAAGAAACCACTTTTAAATCTCGGTCTCAAAGAAACAACAAATCATTTCTCACATCTACTGTAAAAAAAAAAAAAGGTATGACCTTTAAAATAGGTGTGCTTATGTTTATATATGCACACCTTTTCCACATTTTTTTTTAATCTACACGATTTGAAGTTCATGTATTTTAAACCTCAGCCCAAGTGGAACCAAGAAACCTCAACGAAGGTGGCATATTATCATAACCTTCTGCTCCCTGATCCTACAGTTTCAGGATGCCAGAGCAATCACCTTATGCCGGGACAGCCAACCATAATCCTGAAATCAGAACACAGCTGGCTCTGCATCACTGACAATGAAGCCATAATATTGAAGCTGGCCTGCATCAGGGAGTTAAACTGCTCACTAAGCAAGGCAGTGGGGCTGGGGAAAGGCATTCGAGACATAAATCTGCAAATTCTCAAAAAGCTGCCGTGATTCAGAGCCAGTATTCAACATGAAAAAAATGTCAAAAGGCCATTCCTTTGAAATTAAGTGGTAAGATGAGTAATATTAATAAACATATTGGCACTACCTTCAATACTGAACTGTTCCAGCACGACTTTTGCAAACCACAAGATAAGAAGTCAACCAGAAAATGAGATAAGGAAGCTGGCAACTATACTGAAATCATCATTTTTAAATAAAATACTCTAAAGAGAAATGCAGTTCCCAAAGAGGAATCCCTAGCATACATCCCCGTATTTTAAGAAACATACATTTAGTTCTGAAATAGAGACAATGTAAACAGTGAAATCCACACAGGCAGGGCAGGGGGTAGAGGGCAGAAGGTAGCTCTTGCCATTATTAACATCATTTTTTGTTTTTCTTTTTTTTCTGGCAGTTCCACACAGCATGTGGGATCTTACTTCCCAACCAGATATCAAACCCACATCCCCTGCATTGGAAGCATGGAGTCTTAACCACTGGACCACCAGGAAAGTCGCAAGTATTATCAGCATCACCAAATTATCTGGGCTTCCCAGGTGGCTCAGTCGTTAAAGAATCCGCCTGCAATGCAGGAGACACGGGTTTGATCCCTGGGTTGGGAAAAATCTCCTGGAGAAGGAAACAGCAACCCATCCAGTATTCTTGCCTGGGAAAACCCATGGACAGAGGAGACTGGTCCAAGTGATCACAAGAATTGGACACAACTTAGCAACCAAACCACCACCATCACCCCCAAATTATCCTATCATAAACATAAAGAATGGGAAGTTAGTCATAAAAGGAAAGATGGCCTGACCAATACAAACTTTGAGATTCAAATAAAAGCAACTATGCCTAATCAAATTTAACCTCATTTGCGTTAACTATTTCTAAGGTGACCTTTGGGCTCAAGTAGGTTCCAAGCCCTCAGTGAGGGCAGAGGGTATAACTGCAGGCCCCAAATCACCATCTGGCTTCATGATTGAGCAACAGTGGGGCCCCAGGAGATAGGAGTCATCAGACAGGCAGAGTTTGCTTTCCCAGCGCCCATCCCCCAAGCCAGCACTGTGCAACCTGCATTCACAGAGGCCTGGCCCAGTGTTTCTCAACTTGAATAATGTTCTGAGAAAACCCTCCTCTAGAAGAAAACTTCTCAAAACTAGTTTATAAATTTAAATTATTCTTACGAGAGAGTGGGGAGGGATGTCCAGGAGGAAGGGGACACGTGCGCATACATATGGCCAATTCATGGCAATGTACAGTAAAAAACCATCACAAAGTTGTAATTATTCTCCAATTAAAACAAATAAATAATTTTTTAATTCAGATTATTATTACAAAACAAATGTGCACAAAATAAAAATATGTTCTTTGTGCCTATAGCTCATAAACAATCATAAGCCAAAGAAATTTCAAACATTTTTAAAAAAGTGATAAAATTTCTAACATCAATATTAATTTAATGTCACCTCCTGAGTCTTAGCTCCTGAGATAGCCTCAAAACAGGGATAAAATGGCATGTCTGTATGCTGAGTCGTGTCCAACTCTTTGCAACCCCCTGGACTGTGTAGCCCACCAGGCTCTTCTGTCCATGAAATTTTCCAAGCAAGAATACTGGAGCAGGTTGCCATTTCCTACTCCAGGGGATCTTCCCAACCCAGGAACTGAACCTGCAACTCTTTGTGTCTCCTCCATTGGTAATCAGTTTCTTTACCACTGCGCCACCTGGGAAGTCAAGTTTTTTTCACAGATACAGCACATTAAGCATATTCTTTATGCTCAAGAAGCCAGGAGAGAAACGTTGCCAAAAACATGGACAGGATCTGACCTCAGTTCAGTTCAGTTCAGTCGCTCAGTCGTGTCCGACTCTGCGACCCCATGAATCGTAGCACGCCAGGCCTCCCTGTCCATCACCAACTCCCGGAGTTCACTCAGACTCACGTCCATCGAGTCAGTGATGCCATCCAGCCATCTCATCCTCTGTTGTCCCCTTCTCCTCCTGCCCCCAATCCCTCCCAGCATCAGAGTCTTTTCCAATGAGTCAACTCTTCGCATGAGGTGGCCAAAGTACTGGAGTTTCAGCTTTAGCATCATTCCCTCCAAAGAAATGCCAGGGCTAATCTCCTTCAGAATGGACTGGTTGGATCTCCTTGCAGTCCAAGGGACTCTCAAGAGTCTTCTCCAACACCACAATCTTGGTCCATGTAATAATACAGGACATTCTCCATTCTTAGTGCCCTGGTCATAGGATACTACCCCAGGACTTCTTATAGTAACAGTCCTCCATTAAGGAAAAAACACATGCAAATAAAGTAAACTATAATTAGAGGAGTAACAACATCTGCTCTAATTAGCTCCAGATTGAGAGAAAGTTCTAGCGATGAGTTTGGGAGAGAAGTACAAGCCAGAGACTTACACCATGACTGTGAAGAATGTGGCTTATGGCTTCATGTGTTAACCTGAGCGTCAGTGATAGAAAGGTACTAGTGCGCCAAAATGTTCTTTTTTCTGCTAACTCTTGTCCTCATGGAATAAATGCTGATTGTCTATTGTCTATTCTCTTCAGGTTCATGAACCAGGAAACCTGGGCTGGGAAAAGGTACATCTTTATTCTCCTAGTGCTTGGGTGAGACTAAGAGCCATATAGGCAGCCTGCCTCTTTTTTTTCTTTGTTTTTTTCTATAACTTTTTATTATTAGTAGTAAGTCCCAGTGATGTAACATTATCATTCAACATCTGTATACAGTACAGAATGATCATGACCAACAACAGTTGACTCCCTTCACCCGTTTCACACCCGACCCCTTCCCTGCTAGTAACTACTATTCAGTTTTCTATTTCTTTGAGTTTTGGTCTTGCTTTAGATTCCACATGTGAGTGAAATCATAAGGTATTTGTCTTTCTCCAACTGATTGACTTCCCATAGCATAATACATTCAAGGTCCATCCACGTCATTGCAACTGGCAGGATTTCATTCATTCTAAGGCTCGGTTATAGTCCATTATATATACATACCACATCTTTATCCATTCTTTCATCAATGGACACCGGTTATTTTCCTATCTTGGCTATTGTAAATAAAGCTGAAATGAAGGTAGGGGTGCATATATTTTTCTAATTAGTGTTTTCATGTTCTACAGGAAGAAAATCATCTTCACAGCAATACATGAACCGTGAACTTCCAGATGTTCAAGCTGGTTTTAGAAAAGGCAGAGGAACCAGAGATCAAATTGCCAACATCCACTGGATGATCGAAAAAGCAAGAGAGTTCCAGAAAAACATCTATTTCTGCTTTACTGACTATGCCAAAGCCTTTGACTGTGTGGATCACAATAAACTGTGGAAAATTCCGAGAGAGATGGGAATACCAGACCAGCTGACCTGCCTCTTGAGAAACTTATATGCAGGTCAGGAAGCAACAGTTAGAACTGGACATGAAACAACAGACTGGTTCCAAATAGGAAAAGGAGTACATCAAGGCTGTATATTGTCACCCTGCTTATTTAACTTCTATGCAGAGTACATCATGAGAAACACTGGGCTGGAGGAAGCACAAGCTGGAATCAAGATTGCCGGGAGAAATATCAATAACCTCAGATATGCAGATGACACCACCCATACGGCAGAAAGTGAAGAAGAACTAAAGAGCCTCTTGACGAAAGTGAAAGAGGAGAGTGAAAACGTTGGCTTAAAACTCAACATTCAGAAAACTAAGATCATGGCATCTGGTCCCATCACTTCATGGCAAATAGATGGGGAAACAGTGCAAACAGTGGCTGACTCTATTTTTCTGGGCTCCAAAATCACTGCAGAAGGTGATTGCAGCCATGAAATTAAAAGACGCTTACTCCTTGGAAGGAAAGTTATGACCAACCTAGACAGCATATTAAAAAGCAGAGACATTACTTTGTCACCAAAGGTCTGTCTAGTCAAGGCTATGGTTTTTCCTGTGGTCATGTATGGATGTGAGAGTTGGACTATAAAGAAAGCTGAGTGCCAAAGAATTGATGCTTTTGAACTGTGGTGTTGGAGAAAACTCTTGAGAGTCCCTTGGACTGCAAGGAGATCCAACCAGTCCATCCTAAAGGAGATCAGTCCTGGGTGTTCATTGGAAGGACTGATGTTGAAGCTGAAACTCCAATACTTTGGCTACCTGATGCAAAGAGCTGACTCATTTGAAAAAACCCTGATGCTGGGAAACATCGAGGGCAGGAGGAGAAGGGGATGACAGAGGATGAGATGGTTGGATGGCATCACTGACTCAATGGTCATGGGTTTGGGTAAAATCCAGGAGTTGGTGATGGACGGGGAGGCCTGGCATGCTGAGGTTCATGGGGTCGCAAAGAGTCAGACACGACTGAGTGACTGAACTGACTGACTGAAATACCCAGAAGTGGAATATCTGAATCATATGATAGTTTTATTTTTAATTTTTTGAATAGCCTTCATAATATTCTCCATAGTGGCTGCACCAAGTTACATTCCCACCAGAAGTGTAGGAGCATTTCCTTTTCTCCACAAACTCTCCAACATTTGTTATTTCTTGTCTTTTCAATATTAGCCATTCTGGCGGGTATGAGGTGGTATTTCATTGTGCTTCTGCTTTGCATTTCCCTAATAATTAGTAATGTTGAACATATTTTCATGTGCTTGTTGGCCACGTATATATCTTTTTTGGAAAAATATCTATTCAGACCCTCTACCCGTTTTTAACCAGCGTTCTTTTTTGTTGTTGAATTGTATGAATTCTTTACCTATTTTGGATATTAACCCTTTATCAGATATATCATTTACAAATATCTTCTCCCATTTACTAGGCTGCCTTCTTGTTTTGATGCTAGATTCCTTCACTGCACAGATTTTTAGTTTGATGTAGGTCTATTTGTTCATTTTGGCTTTTGTTTCTCTCCGATCTACAAAAACATCAACATCACTAAGACTGTCAATGAGGTTACTGCCTGGGTTTAGACTGCCCCCTCTCTGTAACCCCAATGCATCAATCCAACCACAAGAGGAAGGTAGAACAAGCTTCAACATGCACAAAAGGCAGGAAAGGGACAGTTAGCAGTCACTGTTTGCTGCTTCAGAATTTTTTATTTCACAGAACTATAGGTTAATGACGAAAAGATACAGAATGTCCACAAGGCTGAATTTTTTAAGGAAAGATAAAATTTGTTGAAGCTTTTCTCTTGTACCATTCTAAATAAAGAACGGAGTATCTTAACCCAATGCCATGGCCTCCTTTTGTAATCAGAGTTCCACCTGTTTTTTTCCCAGTTAGATTAAACAAATGCCAAAGTTCCTTCAAGCTCCAAAAGCTCTTGAAAACATGAATCCTTAGCTCAGACTAATGACCTCTTCTCAGCTGACCAGAAGCTGGGGAAAACAGAATCTGTCCCTGATCATTAAACACTTGTGGACTCAGAGGGAAAAAGAATGCAGTTTCATCAGTAATCATGTTTTCCTTTGATTCAGTCACAAGGAAAACTACAAAGTCTATGAACAAAGAAATATGGAAGACAGACATATTATAGAGCCAAAATATTTACTGGAAAACTTGGGATACAAAAGAGGGAATATTTAAAGGCAGAATTCAAATTCTTAAAATACACATTATAGTTACACATAATTAATTCTCTGATTATAGGTTTAAACACAAAAGCAGAAAAATATATGTATGGGATGCCCCACACAGGATATGCTGCTATATTATATATTATCATATTCTTATATATTATCTTTCAGATTATATAATATAATAATATATAATGTAATAGTATATAGGTATATGTATATAGATAGTATCATATGTAGAGTGTATGCATATGTATGCATACATGTGGGGGATGGGTATGCAGGTGTGATACAGGTATCACCAATGCAATGGACATGAACTTGGGCAAACTCCAGGAGATGGTGAGGGACAGGGAGGCCTGGCATGCTGCAGTCCATGGGTTCGCAAAGAGTCAGACACGACTGCACAACTACACAACAACAACATGGAGGTGTGAGTGGAAAATGATGTTAAAGACAGGAGAAATTAGGATTTTAAATCAAAAGGAGTCAGCCAGCCCTATGTAAGAATGAAAGCCCCATGACAGAAGAGACTCGTGCTGTGTCTTAGTGCCTTGGTACATAGCTGCTCAATAAACATTTATTGAAGAGTTATAAATTATAATTTTTTTTCCTTTTTAAAAGTAGTCTCATAAGTAACATTAAAGAAGCTATAATTCTAATTCTCCTACACTATTGTGGGAGTGTAAATTGGTGCAGCCACTATGGACAACAGAATGGAGGATCCTTCAGTTCAGATCAGTTCAGTTCAGTTGCTCAGGCGTGTCCAACTCTTTGCAACCCCATGGATTGCAGCATGCCAGACCTCCCTGTCCATCACCAACTCCCAGAGTGTGCTCAAAATCATGTCCATCAAGTCAGGGATACCATCCAACCATCTCATCCTCTGTTGTCCCCTTCTCCTCCTGCCTTCAATCTTTCCCAGCATCAAAGTCTTTTCCAGTGAGTCAGTTCTCATCAGGTGGCCAAAGTACTGGAGTTTCAACTTCAGCATCGGTCCTTCCAATGGATATTCAGGACTGATTTCCTTTAGGATGGACTGGTTTGATCTCCGTGTAGTCCAAGGGACTCTCAAGAGTCTTCTCCAACACCACAATTCAAAAGCATCAGTTCTTCAGCTCTCAGCTTTCTTTATAGTTCAACTCTCACATCCATCATGACTACTGAAAAAACCATAGCTTGACTAGATGGACCTTTGCTGGCAAAGTAATATCTCTGCTTTTTAATGTGCTGTTTAGTCTAATCATAGCTTTTTTTCCAAGGAGCAAGCATCTTTTAATTTCATAGCTGCAGTCGCCATCTGCAGTGACTTTGGAGGCCAAGAAAATAAAATCTGTCACTGTTTCCATTGTTTCCCCATCTATTTGACATGAATTGATGGGGCTGGATGCCATGATCTTAGTTTTTTTTTAAAATGTTGAGTTTTAAGCCAGCTTTTTCACTCTCCTCTTTCACTTTCATCAAGAGGCTCTTTAGTTCCTCTTGACTTTCTGTCATTAGAATGGCATCATCTGCATATCTGAGGTTATCGATATTTCTCCCAGCAATCTTTATTCCAGCTTGTGCTTCATCCAGCCCAGCATTTCGCATGATGTACTCTGCATATAAGTTAAATAAGCAGTGTGACAATATATAGTCTTGATGTACTTCCTTCCCAATTTGGAACCAGTCTGCTGTTTCATGTCTGGTTCTGTTGCTTCTTGATCTGCAGATTTCTCAGGAGGCAAGTAAGGTAGCCTGATATTCACATCTCTTTAAGAATTTTTCACAGTTTGTTGTGATCCACACAGTGAAAGGCTTTGGTGTAATCAATAAAGCAGAAGTAGATGTTTTTCTGGAATTCTCTTGCTTTTTCCATCATCCAATGGATGTTGGCAATTTGATCTGTGGTTCCTCTGCCTTTTCTAAATCCAGCTTGAACATCTGGAATTTCACGGTTCACGTACTGTTGAAGCCTGGTTTGGAGAATTTTGAGCATTATTTTGCTAGCATATGAGATGAGTGCAATTGTGCAATAGTCTGAACATTCTTTGGCATTGCCTTTCTCTGGGATTGGAATGAAAACTGACCTTTTCCAGTCCTGTGGCCACTGCTGAGTTTTCCAAATTAGCTGGCATATTGAGTGCAGCACCTTCACAGCATCATCCTTTAGGATTTGAAATAGCTCAACTGGAATTCCATCACCTCCCCTAGCTTTGTTCGTAGTGATGCTTCCAAAGGCCCACTTGACTTCGCATTCCAGGATGTCTGGCTCTAGGTGAGTGATCACTCCCTCATGGTTATCTGGGTCAGGAAGATCTTTTTTGTATAGTTCTTCTGGGTATCCTTGCCACCTCTTCTTAATATCTTCTGCTTCTGTTAGGCCCATACCATTTCTGTCCTTTATTGTGCCCATCTTTGCATGAAATATTCCCTTGGTATCTCTAATTTTCTTGAAGAGATCTCTAGTCTTTCCCATTCTATTGTTTTCCTCTATTTCTTTGCACTGATCACTGAGGAAGGCTTTCTTATCTCTCCTTGCTATTCTCTGGAACTCTGCATTCAAATGGAGGATCCTTAGTGAACTAAAAGTAGAGTTATCATAAGATCCAGCAACTCCATTCCTGGGCATGTATCAAAAAAAGATGAAAACTCTAATTCAAAAAAAAGACAAATGGACCTCAATATTCATAGCAGCACTATTTCCAATAGCCAAGACATGAAAGCAACCCAATTACCCAGGAACTGATGATTGGTTTAAGAAGATATGTTATATATACATATGTGTGTACACACACATACACACACACATGGAACATAGCTCAGCTGTAAAATAAATAAGTAAAATATTGTCATTTCCATCAACATGAATAAACCTAGAGAACAGCATACTAAGTGAATTATATCAGGCAGAGAAAGACAAATGTTGTATATATCACTTATATGTGAAATCAAAAAAAAGTATACAAATTAATCTCTATACAAAACAGAACAGTCTCAGAGACAAAAAACAAATTTATGATTACCAAAGGGGGAAGGCAGAGGGAGAAGGATAAATTAGGAGCTTGGGATTAACAAATACCCCCTACTAAACATAAATATATAAGCAAGAAAGATGAACTGTATAGCACAGGGAACTATATTCAATATCTTGTAACAATGTATAGTGAAAAATAATCTGAAAAGACACATATCGATATAAAACACCAAATCACTTTGCTGTACACCTGAAACTAACACAATATTGTAAATCAACTACATGTCTATTTTTAAAAAGTTAAAAAAACAAACAAACAACTGTAACACGAGTGGGTAGACTTATTTCATTTCCCCCAGGTTCCTTCAGATAAAATTGACACACACATTAAGATGTGTAACATAATGATTAGCAATTACCACAAATAATTTAGTTAACACATCCATCACCTCACATATAGTTAACAATTATTTGTGTGTGTGTGTGTGATGAGAACTTTGAAGATCTACTCTCTTAGCAACCTTCACGTATACAATACAGCATTGTTAACTACAGACACCATGCTGTACATCACATCCCCAGAATTTATTCATCTTTTAACTAGAAATTTGTACCCTTTGACCACCTTCACCTATTTCCCCCAACCCCTACTTCCCTCCGCCCTAGCAACCATCAGTCTGTTCTCTTTCTATGAGTTTAAGATTTTTTAAATTCCATATAAAAATGAGATCTTTTTTTGTCTTTCTCTGTATGAAATTTATTGTTAATAATGTAGGTATTCACATTTGTAAGCAACTTTAGAAACTACCAGATTGGACTTCTCTGGTGGTCCAGTGATTAAGAATCTGCCTGCCAATGCAGGGGGCACAGGTTTGCTCCCTGGTCTGGGAAGATTCCACATGCAGTGGGCAACTCAAGCCCGTGTGCCACAATTACTGAGCCTGCACTCTCTGGAGCCTGTGCCTGGCAACAAGAGAAGCCACCACAATGAGAAGGCCATCCGCTGCAACCAGAGAGAAGCCCAGTCATAACTCCTCTTGCCTGCTTGCCCAGTGCCAGCCCTTGTGTGCCAGCTGCTATATTGTACTCTATTTTTCAAGGTGCTAAAGCAACAATACTTTGGCCACCTGATGACTCACTGGAAAAGACCCTGATGCTGGGAAGGATTGAAGGCAGGAGGAGAAGGGGATGACAGAGGATGAGATGGTTGGATGGCATCACCGACTCAATGGACGTGAGCTTGAGTAAACTCCGGGAGATGGTGAAGGACAGGGAAGCCTGGCGTGCTGCAGTCCATGGGGTCCCAAAGAGTCGGACATGACTGAGCGACTGGACAACAATTTTTCAAGGTACTGTACTGTAAGACTAAAAATGTTTTAATTTTTTTGTTTTTTTGTGTGTGTATTATTTCTGTGAAAAATACTAGAAACCCATTACAGTACAGAACTATATATAGCCAATTGTATTAGTTGGGTTTAGGTTAACTTTGTTGAACTTACAAATATAGTGGTCTTGCGAATGTGTTCTCAGAACAGAACTCGTTGGCATGTAAGGGGCTTCCTGTAGTGAGAAAGTAAAGGAGACCCAGAAGAAGGGAAAATGAAGGTGTTTCCAGTATGGGGGAAATGAGCAAAGGCACACAGGATCAGGCACAGACCAGGTCCCTGACGGCAGAGTCACGCTACCAAAATCCACAAGTCAAATTTCTGCATCTGGCTTACTGTCTTATTAGTTGGCCATAAATAACTTTAGTGACTAGGATAATATATTTAAGGTTTTTATATCCTTTGTGCTTTCTCTAATAAGAATAAAAAACATTATGCACAGTACATGAGGCATTTCCTTTATGCTCAGGAGGCTAAGACATATCCCATAGGAAATTACATAACACAATTCAATTTGGAAAACTAAATTTCCATTGTTCTCTAATCACATGGAGACAAACCCAAGCCTTGCATCACTATATGTTGTAAGACAGGGGTAAAAGCCTTCTAGTTTTATGACCCAATAACATGGAAAACTATTTTCTCCATAATGGAGATTTTCCCCGCTGCACACTATATAATAATGGCAGGTTCCTTAGGGAGAAACTGACTGGGCTGATCTGAATTCTTATCCTTCTATTTTTTTTGTAAATCAAAGTATCTGAGAAATGAATGTCAGAGCAGTTTTTGAATACAGAAAAATAGAGGCCACTATTAATGACAAGGTGGCACAGTTGGTAAAGAAACTGCCTGCCAATGCTGGAGACACAAGAGATATGAGTTCAATTCCTGGGTTGGGAAGATCCCCTGGAGGAGGGCATGGCAACCCACTCCAGTATTTTTGCTTGGAAAATTCCATGGACAGAGGAGCCTGGTGGGTTACAGTCCATGGGGTCAAAAACAGTGGGACATGACTGAATGCGTGCGTGCACGCGCATGCACACACACACACACACACACACACACACACACACTAATGACAAGAAAGGAATGGGATATAAAAACCCTGACATGGAAGATTGATTTTTGGAAAACTGTAGAAGGACGGCTATTTTAAACTGATCTTGAAAAAAATTACAGTGATTACTATGTTATAATTCTCACAAAGGATTATATATGGCACTTGTCTCTTTCATGCTGCAGTTAATGGAAGCACATTTTAAATCAGCAAAAACCAATAAGGTACAAAATCAATACAAATAATAATTGGGCTTCACCTTCAAGGAGCTGACAATCTAGAAGTTTGTTGAATATATTCCTTGAAGTATATAAAGAAAACAAATAACACCTAGAAGGATAACATAATGCAACTCATTTTTAAACAAACAATGAATATTATTCTTCAAAAGACTTACCCAAAGACTCTGTTATTCTAATCATAAGGCTTTTGTAGAATATTTAGAACTTTTCTTTTGGCATTGCTTTTTAAACGTAGTTCAGTTCAGTTCAGGTCACTCATTCGTGTCTGACTCTTTGTGACCCCATGGACTGCAGCACGCCAGGCTTCCATGTCCATCACCAACTCCTGGAGCTTGCTTAAACTCATGTCCATCAAGTCAGTGATGCCATCCAACCATCTCATACTCTGTCATGCCCTTCTTCTCCTGCCTTTAATTTTCTCCAGCATCAGGGTCTTTTCTAATGAGTCAGTTCTTTGCATCAGGTGGCCAAAGTATTGGAGCTTCAGCTTGAGCATCAGTCCTTCCAATGAATATTCAGGACTGATTGCCTTTAGGATGGACTGGTTGGATCTCCTTGCAGTCTGAGGGACTCTCAAGAGTCTTCTCCAACACCACAATTCAAAAGCATCAATTCTTCTGTGATCAGCTTTCTTTATGGTCCAACTCTCACACTGATACATGACTACTGTAAAAACCATAGCTTTGACTATATGGACCTTTGTCAGTATGGTAATGTCTCTGCTTTTTAACATTATTTTTAATATTATTTATAATATTTATGAACTAAAAAGGTCACTAACACAACTTTACAACAGTACTCGTAAGCTGGAGAGGAAAACCACACCTCAAAAAGAATCTGATTTTTTTTAAAATAACATGTTAAAATGACCTCCATAAAAATCTATAAACAATAAATGCTGGAGAGGATATGAAGAAAAAGGAATCCTCCTGCACTGTTGGTGGGAATGAAAACTCATACAGCCATTATAGGAAACAGTTTGGAGATTCCTTAAAAAAACTAGGAACCAATCTACAATATGACCCAGCAATCCCACTACTGGGCATATACCCTGAGAAAACCACAATCCTAAAAGACAGTGTATCCCAATGTTCACTGCAGTAATTTCTATAATAGCCGAGACAGGGAAGCAACCTAGATAACCATCAACAGATGAATGGATACAGAAGCTGTGGCACATATATACAATGGAATATGACTTAGCCATAATAAGGAATGGATTTGAGTCAGTAGTAGTGACGTGGATGAACCTAGAGCCTCTAATACAGAGTGAAGTGAACTGAAGTGAAAGTCAGTCATTTGTGTCCAGCTCTTCACAACCCCGTGGACTGTAGCCCGCCAGTTTCCTCTGTCCATGGGATTCTCCAGGCAAGACTACTGCAGTGAGTTGCCATTTCTTCCTTCAGATGATCTTCCTGACCCAGGGACTGAACCCAGGTCTTCTGCCTTACAGGCAGGTTCTTTACCATCTGAGCCATCAGGGAAACCCTTACAGAGTGAATCAAGTCAGAAAGAGAAAAACAAGTATTGTGCTTTGATGCATATATATGGAATCTAGAAAAAATGGTCCTGATGAACCTAGTAGAGAACAGAGTTGTGGACTCAGCGGGGGAAGGTGAGGGTGGGACGAACTGAAAAAGCAGCATCGACATATATATACACTGCTGCTGCTAAGTCTCTTCAGTCGTGTCCGACTCTGTGCGACCCCATAGACGGCAGCTCAGCAGGCTCCGCCGTCCCGGGGATTCTCCAGGCAAGAACACTGGAGTGGGTTGCCATTTCCTTCTCCAATGCATGAAAGTGAAAAGTGAAAGTGATGTCGCTCAGTCCTGTCCGACTCCCAGTGACCCCATGGACTGCAGCCTACCAGGCTCCGGGCAAGAGTACTGGAGTGGGGTGCCATTGCCTTCTCCGATATATACACTACCATGTGCTAAACATATAGTGAGTGGTGAGTTGCTATATAACACAAAGATCCCAGCCTGGTGCTCTGTGATGACCTAGAAGGGTGGGATAGAGGGCGGAGGGAACAGAGGCTCAAGAGGGAGGGGATATAGAGATATAATTATGGCCAATTTGAGTTGCTGTACAGCAGAAACAAACACAACACTGCAAAGCAATTTTCCACCAATTAAAAAATTTTAAAAAGGAAAAAAATGACGTGAGGAAAAAAAAACAAGTTTACAGTTAAAAGAGATGAGGATAGGATTAGGCTAAAACAGACATAAACTACTAATACGTTAGGATACTAAGAAATCAGAGCAGACATTATTGCTTTTACAGATTTGATTCTGAAAAAAGAAAAGGCACTTCTATGCCCCATCCTGCTGACCCTACACGTACAGTATATAAGCCTGAATCAAACACAGGCACTGTCATTGATACAATAACCTAGACAGTTATTTTGTAATAATAAAGAAATGACCACGTTTATTTCAACAAAGAAATAATCACTTATGAAATGTTGCCTAAAGATAATTTGATTCAAGTTTTAAAGATTTTTAAAAACTTTTATATCTTCACAATAATTTTAGGAACCCTGATGGAAATCGACAATCTAAAAAAGCTAAAATTACCCTCTATTTTCTCTTTTAGAATTAAAAACAAGATATGGTTGAAAGCCTTCTTTCATCAAGGTTTATTACGAAAACTACATAATATTCATAAAATATTATATATGTAGTCATGAATTTTAGGCCAAAGATCATCTGCGATTACCATGCTAAGAGAAACATTTTTACGTATGATAAAGCGAGACGACACAGCATGACATGGTGCCAGCTCCCGTCTGCCATCCATGCCCTCTCTCCCTTAGGCGACATTCCTTTCGGAAGTTTATCCTCCTCCATAAGATGACAGATTTGAAAGGACTATAAACC
Organism: Bubalus kerabau; assembly: GCF_029407905.1. Taxonomy (NCBI): domain Eukaryota; kingdom Metazoa; phylum Chordata; class Mammalia; order Artiodactyla; family Bovidae; genus Bubalus; species Bubalus kerabau. Next base: position 27,813,320 of record NC_073632.1, on the reverse strand, counting down.
AAAGCACCCAACATTCTCTGGACCAAGGAATGGACATATAGCCTGTTCTAGCTTCTGTTCTATCTATCTGCTGTATCTTCTGTTCTAAAATACTTTTCAGGCATTCTTAAGTCCTAGCGTATGTAAAAATCTAACATCTGCATGGCACACTGCGGTTAGAGGGCTAGGCAGCTCACAGGCCAGAAGTAATGGCCCAAGGACCTAGCCAGCTGACCTCAGACTGAGGAATCAACATCTACTCTCACCTGTAACCCATTCTAAGCATCTTGATGTGCCTTGGCACTGCTCCAAGAGGCCTGAGTCTTCAGACTGTACTCAAACTACAGACTACAAGGTGTCCTTCCAAACAGACTGCTCCTTGCTTGACTAAGCCTGAGTAGGTTTTTGTCACTTGAAACTGAGGTACTGCTGTAGATGTTAGGAGGCAGTTGATGGAGAGGATGGTGATGGCAACGATACTGATAAGAGGAAAGGGTGGGGAAGGAGAAGAGGAGAGGAGCAAAGTCAAGTCTACAATGTACGGAACGTTACCAACAAATATATTTAAATGACTCTGGTTTAAATTGTGTGATATTAGGCTTTAGTTGTATAACTACATTTTTAATGCCTAATATTTATGTTACTTTTAGTATTTGTTCTTCTCTTGGTCTCCCTTAGATTTATCAATATATGTAATCATTCTCTGCATAAAATTCAATATTATGAAATTCAATTTAGATTGCTTTAAATTATTAGATATTACATCTTCATGGATAAGTAACCATCTAGGATGGTGGCCATACAACACCCTAGTTTTATACAAAGTACATTGCTTATACTGGCTTCAGTTCATTTGATGCTTTTATAAAACAAATTTTAAAAACTGTCTCAGTTTCTGTTAAGTTCAGAAGATTTGGAAAACTTGTTAAAATAACTTGAGACCAATAACCTTGTCAAAGAGCGGTTTCACAACTGAGAAGCCAGTGAGTGGAGGGCTAATGTACTTTCCTAATTCTTCTATAACCACGTCCAGTTCGTGACACAGTCTCATTCATCAAATACTAGTGACAAAAATAATCTGAATGATCTCAGCAATAATGTTATTTGGACTTGAATTTCTCCAGAAACCACTCAATTTGCCACTTCATTTGATACAAACAAAAATAAGTCTCAGTGTTGCATGAAGGAAATTTGGGAAACTGGATTTTAAAAACAGCTTCATCATGAACTTTGGACTTGGACTTGGGCAGCTTGGATCAACCCCTAGCCCTGTTGCTCACGAGTTGTCTGAACACAGGCTAGTTTCTTACTCTGAGCCTCAGTTTTTTCATCTATAAAATGAATGGGATAATAACACCTACCTGGAGGCATTGTTGAGATGTTTAAAGCTCTTATTTTTTAAACATTTTCATTAGAGTATAGTTGCATTTACAATGCTGTTGGATTCTACTATATAGCAAAGTGAACCAGCTCCATGCATACATAGAGCCCATCTTTTTCAGATTTCCTTCCCACTCAGGTCACCACTGTGTACTGAGTAGAGTTCCCCGAGCTATACAGTAGGTTCTCATTAGTTCTAATACCTACTTTATACATAAAATCAATAGTGTATATATGTCAATCCCAATCTCCCAAGTCATGCCACCCCCATCCTTTCCCCTTTGGTGTCCATATGTTTGTTCTCTACATCTGAGATGTTTAAAGCTCTTAAAGAAATGCCCAGAACCACAGTAACCATTCTAGAAACATGAGTTATTGTGAGGGCACAGAACTGAGGTTTTGTTCTGTGCTTATTTTCTTTGTTTTTTAAATTCTTACATAATAAAGTCCCTACTCTTCTTTAGTAGCAGCGAAGTCCAATAAGCTAATGCTGAAAGTATTTTTGTGGCTTAGATTTGAGACTTAATAACTTAACTCCCTATCATTATCGTTAAAACTATTATATATGAGGGAGTCCACCATCTGTTGATGTTGGTTGCTGCACACACTATAAACAAACAGAAATACATCAAAGGACAAGTTGGTTGTTTCAGATGGTGAGAGTCGCCATGAGACCAGACAGAATGCAGCTTCTGCTGCTGCTGCTAAGTCACTTCAGTTGTGTCCGACTCTGTGTGACCCCAGAGACGGCAGCCCACCAGGCTCCCCCATCCCTGGGACTCTCCAGGCAAGAACACTGGAGTGGGTTGCCATTTCCTTCTCCAATGCGTGAAAGTGAAAAGTGAAAGTGAAGTCTTTCAGTTGTGTCCGACTCTTTGCAACCCCATGGACTGCAGCCTACCAGGCTCTTCCGTCCATGGGATTTTCCAGGCAAGAGTACTGGAGTGGGGTGCCATTGCCTTCTCTGCCAGACAGAATGAGAGACACTCAAAACCCCAGGCCTGTAGTGGGAGCTGCTGCCTCTTACCGGCACTCACTCTCCTTGGTTTATACAATACAAACATGGCAGAGGAGGGGAAATCTAAATGCAGAAAGGACACATGACTTCTCCTCCCAATCCCACACCACAGCAACAGAGTGCCTGGAAATTAACAGCATTCAGTTACAAATGTCTCTTAGTAGAATTTTGCCTTTGTCACATATTCTTGAGACAGGCTGAGTGTTCTGGAGACATTTTAACTAAGTTTATACCATACTGTAATCTTAAATAGGATTCTTTAATACATAATTAAGTGGTAAAATACCAGGAAAGCTATTTATTCTATTTGTGAGTACTTACCTAGAAAATGATAGGATTATTTGTCAAAGGCTACTTAACCTAGTAGATGAGTCAAACTCCAGTTAGTTAATAGGTCTATCTTGTTTTTAACAAAAAGAGATATAGGTTTTTAAATAGCCAAACAAAACAACTTTGGAGCTTAGAAAATGAACGGTCATTGATTTTAATGGTTTTTGAACACTACAAGCAAGGCAGGGGCCACAAAAAGAAATGACTTCACCAAGGATACTACCTAGTTAGTGGTGAAGCCAAAATAGAAATCTTGAACAATCAGAGAACAATTCTTAAATAGTTATTATACAGTTCCTAAGCAAACATTCACCATTTAAACTATAAAAACTGTGGCTACAACTACTAAATACTTTATGTAATAATTACATTAAATCCACAGAATCTTGAGTAGGATTTATAGATGAGGAGTCAGGACCAGAGACATTAAGTAACTCGACCAGGTACACAGGGAGAAAGTCACTAAGCTTGGATAAGCATGATCTCTCCATTGGTTTAGCCATACTATCTTCCCTCCATCTTCCCCATTCCAAATAAGACTAGATGAGCCCAAACCTAATTTTGCCTTAAATGATAAAATATTGCTCTGGTTTCAAAGTGACCTTAGTCATTCCCATCAAATGACAGCAGAAGTAGCACACAGCAAAGACCCTCACTCCCCCAGCTGTCTAGATCCCACTCTTCCTGTCTTTTTTTTATTATTTTTTTTTTATTTTTAAACTTTACATAACTGTATTAGTTTTGCCAAATATCAAAATGAATCCGCCACAGGTATACATGTGTTCCCCATCCTGAACCCTCCTCCCTCCTCCCTCCCCATTCCATCCCTCTGGGTCGTCCCAGTGCACCAGCCCCAAGCATCCAGTATCGTGCATCGAACCTGGACTGGCAACTCGTTTCATACATGATATTTTACATGTTTCAATGCCATTCTCCCAAATCTTCCCACCCTCTCCCTCTCTCACAGAGTCCATAAGACTGTTCTATACATCAGTGTCTCTTTTGCTGTCTCGTACACAGGGTTATTGTTACCATCTTTCTAAATTCCATATATATGCGTTAGTATACTGTATTGGTGTTTTTCTTTCTGGCTTACTTCACTCTGTATAATAGGCTCCAGTTCCATCCACCTCATTAGAACTGATTCAAAGGTATTCTTTTTAATGGCTGAATAATACTCCATTGTGTATATGTACCACTGCTTTCTTATCCATTCATCTGCTGATGGGCATCTAGGCTGCTTCCATGTCCTGGCTATTATGAACAGTGCTGCGATGAACATTGGGGTACACGTGTCTCTTTCCCTTCTGGTTTCCTCAGTGTGTATGCCCAGCAGTGGGATTGCTGGATCATAAGGAAGGTCTATTTCCAGTTTTTTAAGGAATCTCCACACTGTTCTCCATAGTGGCTGTACTAGTTTGCATTCCCACCAACAGTGTAAGAGGGTTCCCTTTTCTCCACACCCTCTCCAGCATTTATTGCTTGTAGACTTTTGGATCACAGCCATTCTGACTGGTGTGAAATGGTACCTCATAGTGGTTTTGATTTGCATTTCTCTGATAATGAGTGATGTTGAGCATCTTTTCATGTGTTTGTTAGCCATCTGTATGTCTTCCTGTCTTTTAAGATGAAAAGCAGCAGAAAGAACTCCAAATTCTGGTATTCCCTCCCTTTTCCCCCTTCCCTCTTGTTTCTTCTAATCAAGGGACATGATCAGATTTTGAGAAAGCAGCTATGGGGCTCTGAGTGTAAGCTCAATACATGTTGCAAATAAGAAGATTAAGAGGGGAGCTAGAAGTCTACAAACACAATCCTATAAAACAACGGAGTGGTTCAAAATAGGGGAAAAATTATGTCAGGGCTGTATATTGTCACCCTGCTTATTTAACATATATGCAGAGTATATCATGTGAAATTGGGCTGGATGAAGCACAAGCTGGAATCAACATTGCCAGGAGAAGTATCAATAACCGCAGATGACACCACCCTTACGGCAGAAAGGAACTAAAGAGCTTCTTGATGAAAGTGAAAGAGGAGAGTGAAAAAGCTGGCTTAAAACTCAACATTCAGAAAATGAAGATCATGGCATCCAGTCCCATCACTTCACGGCAAATAGATGAGGAAACGGTAGAAACAGTGACAGGCTTTATTTTCTTGGGCTCTAAAATCACTGCAGATGGTGACTGCAGCTATGAAATTAAAAGATGCTTGGCCCTTGGAAGTAAAGCTATGACAAACCTAGACAGCATACTAAAAAGCACAGACATTACTTTATCAACAAAGGTCTGAATAGTTAAAGCAATGGTTTTTCCAATAGTCATGTATGGATGTGAGAGTTGGACCATAAAGAAAACTGAGCACTGAAGAACTGATGCTTTTGAACTGTGGTGTTGGAGAAGACTCTTGAGAGTCCCCTGGACTGCAAAGAGATCAAACCAGTGAGTCCTCAAGGAAATCAGTCCTGAATATTCATTGGAAGGACTGATGCTAAAGCTGAAACTCCAATACTTTGGCCACCTGATATGAAGAGCTGACTCATTAGAAAAGACCCTGATGCTGGGAAAGATTAAAGGCAAGAGGAGAAGGGGGTGACAGAGGATGAGATGGTTGGATGGCATCACCGACTTGAGGGATATGAGTTTGAGCAAGCTCCAGGAGGTGGTGAAGGACAGGGAAGCGTGGCGTGCTGCTGTCCATGGGGTCGCAGAGAGTGGGACACGACTGAGCAACTGAACAGCAATGAGGGATATAAAATGCACAGCCACCACCATTTTACAAGAGCCTAGGAAGAAATGCCAGGAGATCTATGACAAGAGGTGATGCCCCATGGTCTAAACCCCTTGCCTCAGCTCCTTCCCCAAATGGAATATCAGGAATACCAGTCTATGAGGCAGGGGCCAGTGGTCAGGGAAGAAACAAGAGTGGAACAGATGCTAACTGCTTTCAGAGGCTGCCAAGTATTAGTAACACCACTTCATGTGCTTGCAATCAACCATACCCCATGTTTCTGTAAACTTGACTTTATATAAGCTGATTCAGCTACTAAGATAGGTTATTTATTCAAAGACTTTCTTATATTCTTTTTCTTGATGAACTAGAGAAGAATGTAACTTTAAAACTATTAAGTACTAGTCCTTGTTTCTAAAAACTTTTTTACATTCAAATTACTGGAACAGGGTTCAGTTCACTTGAACCACAAACGCTCTTACCTCCATCCTCAAGCATACTCTCAGGTGACTCTTTTAGACAGTCTGCCTCAAAATTCTTGAGACACAGAGGAATGACAGCCATTTCTGTGAAATGGCTGAGTCTTCACCACAGCTATTTCACTATTTGGAATACAGCATCCCCTTCATTTATACAATGATACACACATACAGAACGATGAGATTTGATTTGAGAATAGCACTGTGAGTGCTTTTCTGTGCAGCACATGATTTTAAAAGAAAAAAAAAAAACTATAAAATGATTCAATTGATCCTCTGGGATGAGGAAGCTGCGTCCTAATGGGGTCAGAATAATTACAGAAGTGAATGCATTTTGCAGTTATTTGGGAACAGAAGAGCTCCTCCTCAAATGCTTGAGGTCAACTCAGAGAAGAACCTGCTCACGTGGCATTATCTAGCCCCAGGGACGGTTAGCAATGACTGCAGACTGTGCCGATTGTAAAAACAGTTGGGGAGGAGCGGGGGAGGGTGGCGGGTTGTTGGGCGAGTGGCAGGAGGTGGAAAGCTACCACCATCCAGCAGGTAGGGACCATCTACAGTGTACGCCACAGCGCCCCCACATGGACTCATCTGAAATACCATGCACACAGTGCCGAGGCTGAGAAGCTCTGTTCTAAGGTTGTCACTGATTTTCAAAACTGTAGTTTCCAGAAAGCTGATCAGTGACACTCAGCACATAATGTATGTCAACTTCACTCTTGCTATTTCTGAGGCACTCTCCCCCACCAGGATATCTACTTACAGAAGAATAACCACGGAAAGCCTGGTAGTTATTCAACAGGCAATTCATCTTCATTTTCTTTCATTCATTCCCTTGGCTTCAGTCACAGTCTTTGTGCTAATGATTCCCAGCTCTGTCACTTGGAGTCAGAGCCTCTCCCAGGCTTCACACACAGGACAGGACGCCTCCAGTCTTCGCCACATCCAAAGCTAACAGCAAGCTCTCTTTACTCCCCCACCCCCCAATTTTGCCCAAACCCTCCCTGCCTTCTCCATTTCACCTCTCATATTCTCAGCCTTGGGGAGCAGCACCACCACTGACCATGGAGGAAGCCTTGGGCATTCCCCTCCCCAGAACAATCACTAAATTTTGCATGTAACTGCCATTTGACCCACATGTTGAATACAAATTAATCTTCTTTCAAACCAGTTGGTAAATGATAAGCCCAAAGAAGACTAGAGACAAAAATAAAAAAAATAAAACCAGACAGGAGTGAATGTAGTTCCTGTTCAAAGAGCAGCACATTTGGAAATGTATTCCATGCTCAAAAAACAGCATAATAGACCCAATAGGAAGCTAAGAAGTCCCAGGGCATGGCTTAAAGGGTAGAAAAAATACAGATGGCTCTGAGCAGCTTAGCTTAGGCTTCCCTTGTAGCTCACATGATAAAGAATCTGCCTACAATGCAGGAGACCTGGGTTCAATTCCTGGCTCAGGAAGATCCCCTGGAGAAGGGAATGGCAACCCACTCCAGTATTCCTGCCTGGAGAATCCCATGGACTGCAGACTGCTAGGCTCCTCTGTCCATGGGGTTGCAAGAGTTGGACACGATTTAGTGAACAAACCACCACCTGACCAGCTAGGGTGCTGACTCTGAGAAAAGATGACTTTCTTTAAAATTCAAGCTTAATAGACATGCTGCTGCTGCTAAGTCGCTTCAGTCGTGTCCGACTCTATGCGACCCCATAGACGGCAGCCCACCAGGCTCCCCCGCCCCTGGGATTCTCCAAGCAAGAACACTAGAGTGGGTTGTCATTTCCTTCTCCAATGCATGAAAGTGAAAAGTGAAAGTGAAGTCACTCAGTCGTGTCCAACTCTTCGAGACCCTATGGACTGCAGCCCACCAGGCTCCTCCATCCATGGGATTTTCCAGGCAAGAGTACTGGAGTGGGGTGCCATTGCCTTCTCTGTTAATAGGCATGACTATCCCAAAACACTGAAATGAAAGGGAAATAGATGAAGGGAAAACATTGGGTTGGCCAAAAGGTTCATTCAGGTTTTTCTTCAAGATCTTACAGGGAAACCCAAACAAACTTTTTGGCTAACCAGAGTACAGTAGTATAGTGAAAATCATAACAATCACCTAACACTTGCACGGTGCTGAAGTTTGCAGCATTCATATACGTTATTCTCTGAAAAACTCTCAGGCAGGCAAGCAGTCTTATAACTATTGGGCAATGATACTTAGATTCCCACTGATAAGATCCTGAGGTTTTGAATTGCAATTTAGAAAGAATCATGGATCATTCTGAATGTTAAGTAGCAGAAAGCCTCAAACCACCCTGACAAAGCCAGTGTTCAAGTGGTCCTCATCACCCCACAGACTTCCGGTAATAGCCACCAGCGGCAATTCACAATGGTGATTATCCAAGAAGCTATTTCAGGAACTACACAGGGGCCATTTCAAGAACCATTTCTATTCATTTTTCGTCTCTGATAATAGAATTTGGTCAGCTGGTGACATTCCTCCACCGTCTCCAGAAGCACCAACGGTATGCGCTATCGTCATAAGTGAGTCATTAAGGCTGTCTTAGAGATAAGAGTCCGGAAGGTGTCAATAAATTGTAAAGACATGCAAGTGAATCAGAGAGGAGTCAGAATTTAAACTGACCAAGAATTTCCCCTCTGTATCTAACATTAGCTCACTTTAACACATCTTTGACAAAATAACACTTCAGTTTATAAATATGCATGGATTGCAGCCTGACTCATCCTCACAAAGTTAGAGCTACAAATGACTGAGTATTCCTCTTGTGTGGTGTAACAACTCAGACAGAGGCAATAAGATTTGACAGGTGAGGTGGGTTTGGTGGGTTGTTTGTTTTTGTTTAATATCATCTGATTTGTTTTTCATTCTTACTGATCCTTTTGTTCTACCCAGTAAAGCTGAAACAGCTTCAGTTTAGAGGGACAGGCATGTCAACACAGCCAAGAACAAAGACAAAGCTGTTCAATTCTAACTTTCAAGATAGCATTGTTTAAACGAGATCAGCAGAGGTAACTGTCTTGAACCCACACTTTCTACTGTGAGAGCTTCAAAGAAAAACAGTATGTTTGATGTTCCAACAGCATTTGTCTTGGAACATGTAGAATTGAGAGTTTATAAGAGAGATATCAAGAGAGCATAGCAGTAGCACAACATGATATGAGAGCAGTTTTCCTGGCTTTAGGAAGAGAGACAAAAGTTTGATGGATTGCAAGAAGAGGTAAGGACCAAAGTCTCTCACTAAATTTAAACATCATCTAGGTCCTCAAAGGTGTGTGCTTGCAAGCGTGTGTCTGGGTGAGGGATGAACAGGAGATGGCATGGTAAGATGGCTTAAAAAAGTCAGATGGACTGAGCATATCCACAAACATCAAGGGCTTTCTTTGCACAGCTTCCAGTCTGAATCCATTTTGCTCAGTCTCTAAGTCATGTCCGACTCTTTGGGACCCCATGAACTGCAGCACACTAGGCTTCCCTGTCCTTCACTATTTCATGGGTCCTCCAAGTCAGTGTTGGTAGATATCACAGAGCAGCAGCAGTAAAGTATGGCAGGGTAGAACGGGAGTGAGAATGCTGAGCCTTCCTGTCTTCCTGGCTCCGGTGGGCTGTCGGCGATCCCAAACCATTCCCACAGCCCCTTCAAGGGAAGCCTGGTGGAGCTTTCGCTGCTACACTGGAGGTAGGGGGTGAGGATGTGTGTGTGTGCGTGAGTGTGCACCCAGTGGTATCTGACTCTTTGCAACCCCATAGACTGTAGCCTGCGAAGCTCCTCTGTCCATGGAATTTTCCAGGCAAGAATACTGGAGTGGGTTGTCATTTCCTACCCCAGGGGATCTTTCCAAACCAGGGAATCAAACAGTGTCTCTTACATCTGCTGCACTGGCAGCTGAGTTCTTTACCACTAGTGCCCCCTGGGAAGCCCCAAGGGGGTAAGGATAGTGAACATGAGGACTATAGAGCCAGCCAATGGATCAGCAAGCAGCCATCGTGGTTTTGTCTTACCTAAAACATCAACCAGAAGATGACCTAGCTTTTGACATAGCAACCAGGAACAACATGAAGAGAGAGGCCAAAGTCCAAGCAAAATGAGACACACAGAAAGGCCATGGGACCATGAACTGGATGGACACCTCCCTTCTCCCAGTGCTCTCCCACCCCTGAAACTCCATCTGGAGCACACTGGGGTGGGGGTGAAGGCGGGGATGGAGGAAGAACCACAGAATGGGAACAGCAGCCCTAAGAATGACCAAAAATTTTTTCAGACTGCGTCACGTCTTAAAGTTGGCCGAACAGTTACCCCCAAGTGCTTCATAAAGAGATACTAACTTGAAGCAGCAACATGACATGCTTTCTCACTACTGGCAGAAAAAAAGTTTCCAGAGCTACACTGAATTCAGTTCCAGGGAAATAAAGTCACACTTCTGCACATCCACAAATGTATAATAAAATGAGATACTTTTTTATTTCAGCTTAACAGTTTACAGTTTTCACAGGTTAGAGAATCACAAATAATGTCAACATCCAGAGTATCCTAAAGCATGACTCCCACACATTGGTCTTAAAATTGTCATCCTCTCTCTCTCTCTCGTGTTTATAACAATACTCACCTCTTTTCTCCTTCATTCATTAGAGCTGACAGAGAGTAGAAGAGAAGAACCATGACATGAAATTGCTGACCATTCTTCATGGCATTATTCTAACCCAGAAGTCAATACTTTACCCAACAGTACAGAGAACTAGGCTGCGTGCATGCGTGCTAAGTTGCTTCAGTCGTATCCAACTCTTTGCAACCCTGTGGGCTGTAGCCCAACAGGCTCCTCTGTCCATGGGATTCTCCAGGCAGGAATAATAGTGTGGGTTGCCATTTCCTCCTCCAGGGGATCTTTGCAACCCAGGGATTGAACCCTTGTCTCACATCGCCTGCATTTGGCAGGTGGGTTCTTTACCACCAGCGCCACCTGGGGAGTCCTGAAAACTAGGCAGAGGAATGGTCATTTGCAATTCTGGTTATCACAATCTCATCAGATCCAACCAGACTCTGAGGGCCCAAAAGAAAGGCCTATCAGAACTTAAAACCACCTCAGTCATGGTTTTACCAAGTGTCTGAACAGTGGCCACAGTGGCCAGATGCAGTATTTACCGAGGAAGGAAGCTCAAAAAGCTGCAAATGAATGTCTCCCAGACTCTGGCTTCGTCTACTTTTTGTTTCTGGGACTTCTTGGAGGGATATTTTTTTCCTTTCCTATAGAAAACTTGCCTTGAGTTTTACTCCATAAAACCATCCCCCTAAGACTGTTCACTGGTCCACTTTCAGGTTCCCACAGCAAATTCTGAACATGTTTTCTTGTCCCCACAGAAAACACTGAAATTGCAGGGTCGCTTACCCAGCTTTCCTGTCTCTCTCTCAGGACAACACAAGCATCTTTAAATTCCCAGTCTCAAATCAGTTCAGTTTTGAATCAAAGTGGTAAGCACAGGCCTGAATACACATATTAAAATTCATTTCCTCCTTAAAATAATTACAAAGGGTAAGGACTACAGTCATCCTCTCCATTTTACAGATGAGGAAACAGATGCACAGAGAGGTAAAATAATACAGCCAAGAATCAAACTCGGGCTGTCTGGCTCCAGAGTAGATGCTCAATAAAAGTTCGTTGAATTCTATTAAACGCAAACTGGAAAAGCTGTGATTCAAAAATCCACGGCTCCTTTATTCCAGACACTGCCTTTGGTCAGCATGTTTTAAAGCCATAGGCCATGAGAATCCAATTAAAGAAACACTGTATCTTTTGTTTTAATAATTTGTCTGTTTCATTACAGATGTCTTTCTTTCATTGCCGCACTCCTTCACTTTTTCCAAGATATCATTAGTTTCTTGAGCCAAAAAACATAATAATATAATGACTTTTGTCAGGTCCCACAAGGCTAGCTTTTTGGTAGAGAAGAAACGCATTCTTTCCATGAGTTTTGTAAAAAGACATTATCTGTTACTACTATAGTAGACACACACAGAAAAGTACACACCACACAAACAAAAGGATGGCTACTCATTTTTCCTGTGAAGCAAAGACATTTCTGGTCTCTATTTAGATAATAACAACAAAACAAGAAGATGTCTGCCTAATCCTCTTAATGGTAATTTTAACAGAGCTAATTTTTTTTAAATATAATTATGTTGGGACCCTCCAAGATTTGACTTATGAACAACGCCTTTCAGTGTCTCTATGGGATACTATTTCAAAAGGACACTTAATTTTCTAACAGGTTTTTTAAACCACCTCTTAGTTCAACCACAACACATACCTCTAGGTTACACTGTTTTTGGGTTCCAGACTCACAACTACACACAAGAGAGTAATCTCAAGAACTCTGTCTCCATACCTCGCCAGCCCACAACTCCATCTGTCATCAGACACCTCAGCCTTCCCCAAATATCACTACTTAACACGTGTTTCCCAGTGACAGGTTCCCAGCACAAAAGCCCAGTAGCTTTTGTCATTTTATAGGCTCATGTTTATAGAATAAGGCAGCAGGAAATAGTGTATTTTTTTCAAAGATACATTGCTTACATTTAGAGCTGTGACACAGAATTGACTGAAAGAAAAAGTGAGCTGTTCATTTATCTTTATATAAATTTATTCAAATGGGCAAATATAAACATAACTTCCATAATTCTAAGGGCCTACACAAACACTGAGATCCACCTAGAGTAAGATTTTTAAAATTATAGATAACCTGAAGTCTTTTCTCACTAATTCTTAGCTGCTGTCAAACAGTGCTTCATTTAATTTGCTTTTATCCAGACATGACTTTAGAATGTTCTTTCTAACTGCCCTGAATCTTCCTGTATGGGACATATTGATTTCGGCTCATCAAGGATCATCGTCTGTCATAAAACACAGCGCTCCCCACTCCTTACTCTTTTCCATCATTAGGATATTCCTACCTTTGGATTTATCCTCACTGACATCCCTGCCTTCACTTTGCTGCTGAAGAATAAAGCATAATAATAAGTAAGCTATTACAGATGGAATGGATAAACAACAAGGTCCTACCATATAGCGCAGAGAACTATATTCAGTATCCTATGATAAACCATAATGGAAACAATATTTTAAAAAAGAACATTAAAAGCCCTATAGACGGTAAAGAGTCCACATACAATGCAGGAGACTGGGGTTCAATTCCTGTGTCAGGAAGATCCCCTGGAGAAGGGAATGGCTACCCACTCTCCAGCATTCTTTCCTGGAGAACTCCGTGGACAAACGAGGTACTACCACACAGCATGGACAACTACATTCAGTATTCTATGATAAACCATTATGGAAAAGAATATTTTGAAAAAGAATATATATACATTTATATGTGTATTAATATGTACAACTGAATCAGTTTGTTATACAGCAGAAATTAACACAATATTATAAATCAACTTTACTTCAAATAAATACATAAAGCACAATAAGCTTTGTTTTCTGGGAATAACCCAGCTCACTATCATTTTTCAAATATACCTGTACTTGAGTCTCCCTGCTAAGTCATGGCTCCTTCTCTGCCTTGTCACTTCACAGCTAGATTTGATCGTGCTGTCCAGTCTCTTAAGTGACTAGATCCAGCCCAGTCACTCTGGGACTGGAACGTGGTACCATAGCTCTGATGTTCCATGCCTCAGTCCTCTCCCTTTAACCCTTGATCAACAAGGAAAAACCCTTTGCTTGATAAAGATGTGCCAGTTTTAACTACATACCAAATCATTCTGTTCTCTGATCCATATCTGAATACTCAGACTACAGATCTACCTTTACCCCAATTGACTTGGGTCTCTGGACACCCAGCTAAATGCCACACTCTATCTATCCCCTTCCAGTAACATGAGACCCCACTGCCAATGGAGCATCTCTGGACATCTCACAGATGCTTCACAGCTACCATAACTGTACCCCACACAGAGCAGAGATGTTACTCAGTACCACCCTCCCTGGCCTAGTTTCTAACCAGCACCACACTCCTGTCCCACAATCCCTGTTTTGGGAATAAGTAGTCATGTGTTGAAGCCCCAGAGACTAGTGAGTAATATAACCAAATAATGTACTGTTTGAACTAAGAGAGTTTCAAAGGCATTATTATTAATTGTTCTTGTTATATAAGCTAGATAAGCAATAAGGACCTACTGTATAGCACAAGGAACTATACTCAATATTCTGTAATAACCCTTAAGGGAAAAGAATCTGAAAGATACATATTAGGGTAGCCAAAAAATTCATCCAAGTTTTTCCATACCATCTAATGTGTAATATATAAATATAACACATAACAGTATATAATACATTGTAATATATGTACATTATAACTGAATCATCTTGCTAGACACCTGAAGCTAATACACACTGTAAATAAACTATACTTCAAATTTTTTAAAAACTGAGAAAAAAAAATAATTGTTCTGAAACAGTTATGCTGGGCAAACTGGGATGTTTCATCATCCTCCAAAGGACTAAACCAATGGTGAGCAATAGACCAAAACCAAACAAACAAAAATGAAAAACAGCCAATCTGTGGGCTAGCAGGCAATCTAGGAGACTGGTTAAAAAGATGATTGGGCCAACATCACAGTTTGGAATTTAAAATAAGATGTGGGGACTTCCCTGGAGGTCCAGTGGCTAAGACTCCATGCTCCCAAGGCAGGGGGCCTGGGTTCAATCCTGGTCAGGGAACGAGATCCCATGGGCCACAACAAAAACTGAAGATCCTGCATGCTGCCACTAGGACCTGGCAGAGTCAAATAAAAAAACTAATACATTAATGAATTTAAAAAGATGTGTAAGAAAACTGCTCGCTGGGCACTGGTGCTACAGTTGAAAGGTTGAATCAGAGCTGAAGAAGTCAGGATGATGAAGCTGGCACATGGAAAGTGGGGAATCAAAACCTCCTGACAAAGAGCCCTGAGACCTGGCTGAACTGCCAGTTCCCACAGCTGGACTCCCCCCAGACACCCATTTGATGCACACAATGTTGTCTGTGCTGTTCCTGAGCGAACGCTCATGAATTCCAAGTCTTACAATCAGAGCGGCTTGACTAAAATGCATCCTCAAATGAACCTTCAGCTATCCCCCTTCAATACTTGCTCTCATGCAGCCAATCTCGTCTAGCTGGATCATCCATCATTCCCTTCTCGTATTTCCCAGTCTCTCTTTGTTCACCATGTTTGCTTGCCTCAGACAGCTATGGGACCCTCTTCTTTCTGATGCTACATGGTTCATATCTCAGTATGACCCCTCTATTTTAGGAGCTGCTGCCTCCTCCAAAGTGCCCTTTCCATGACTAATCACTCAACCTCCATATAACTCAGTACTCAGCACTGCAGATGGTGACTGCAGCCATGAAATTAAAAGATGCTTACTCCTTGGGAGGAAAGTTATAACCAACCTAGATAACATATTGAAAAGCAGAGATATTACTTTGCCAACAAAGGTCCGTTTAGTCAAGGCTATGGTTTTTCCAGTGGTCATGTATGGATGTGAGAGTTGGACTGTGAAGAAAGCTGAGCGCCGAAGAATTGATGCTTTTGAACTGTGGTGTTGGAGAAGACTCTTGAGAGTCCCTTGGACTGCAAGGAGATCCAACCAGTCCATCCTAAAGGAGATCAGTCCTGGGTGTTCATTGGAAGGACTGATGCTAAAGCTGAAACTCCAATACTTTGGCCACCTCATATGAAGAGTTGACTCATTGGAAAAGACCCTGATGCTGGGAGGGATTGGGGGCAGGAGGAGAAGGGGACGACAGAGGATGAGATGGCTGGATGGCATCACCACCTCAATGGACATGGGTTTGAGTGAACTCCAGGAGTTGGTGATGGACAGTGAGGCCTGGCGTGCTGCAATTCATACGGTCGCAAAGAGTCGGACACGACTGAGCGACTGAACCAACTAACAGTGATAAATAATGTTCCATAGAACCAGTAACAGGAACAGAGAATGTAATAGGAACAAACAGATCCCACTCATCACAGCAATTAAATCTCTAAGGTATCTAGAAACAAATCTAACCAAATATGAGCAAGAAGTGTGTGGGAAAACAGACAAAAGATTAAAAGGCTAGAATAAATAAAGAAAGAATATTCATAGAAAGGAAGAATCAATGTGTGTCAAAATGCTGTAGCCCCTATATTATATATAAATTAAATGAAATTCCCATCAAAATTCCAAAAGGGTGTGTGTGTGTGCATGTGACTTGACAAATTATCTTCAAATTTCTACAGAAAACTCAAGGACCAAAACCAGTCAAGACAAAGTAGGGAGAACAAGTTGGGGAAACTTGCTCTACCAGATATCTATATTTATTATAAAGCAATGTTGTTATGTCAGTGATGTGTGGAGGAAGGCTCTGAAAAGAAGCAGAGAAACACACCAGAACCAACAAACAAAGCCACGCATATATGATAATGAGATGATGACAGATGCTGTCTTACAAATCATGGAAAAGGACAGACTAGTCAATGCACGGAAGAGCCAAAAGCAAAACAGGATTCCTACCTTAAACCATGCTAAAAGCATCACACGTGATTAAAGGAGATTGAAGACCTAAGTTTGAAAGGCAAAACTCTAAAACTGCTCAAAGAAATATAAAAGAATATATAATCTTGGGATGAGGAAAGATTTAAGTGAGACAGAAAAGGCACAAACTAAAATGCAAAGATGTATATCACCACGACAAACTATAAAACTTTGGTAGACCAAAAAATGACATTAGAAGAATGCAAAAGGAAGCCACAGACTGAGAAAGGATACATGAGGGATAAATAGGCAGAAAGAAATAGATCTAGATACCATCATATGCACTGATAGAAAATATAAAGAACTCCATAAGTCATTAAGTAATTTTCTCCCCAGTAGAAAAATGGGAGAGAATTTATAAGGAGAAACTAGAATGGCCAATATACTTAAAAAGACATTCAACTCTAGGATGTATAATAGTTAGGAAATGCAGAACTGAGCCCAGCAAGTTACCATTTTCACACAACTGAATTTATCACAGCAAGACATCGCATACATTGGTGGTGAGCATAGAAATGTTGCAACCACACTGTATTAATAGAACAATTTGACAGTATCTACTAAAATGGAAAATACAAATAAAGTATGACCTAAAAGTTTCATTTGCAGGTATCTACAAGAGAAAAATATTGTGTATACCCACTTCCCAGAAGCATTATATATAATAGAGAAAACTAGAAAACAATGTTAATCTCCATTAAGGAGAGAAAAGATAAATCAAGGTAAGGATATTCATCAATAGAACACTAGCAGTTAGAATAAATTAGAAAAAATATTTTTGCATACATATAAGTAAATAATTCAAAATTGTGCTCTTACTGGACCATTCCCATAATGTTCTTATTTACCCCACCTTTTAAAAATAAAGAAAACAACAACATTCTCCTGAGCCTACTTCTACTCTTCTACATCATCCTCCTCTGCTTACCCTCTGCCAAAAAATTCCCTGATGATTTTCTGCATTAGCAGTTTTCAATTCCTCTCCTTTTATTTCTCCTAAACACACCACAGTCAGATTTTTTTCCCCCTAACAGTTCACTAAAATTTTTCTCATTAGGTTCACCAGCGACCTCGGTGCTGATAAACCAATTGCTCGGTTCTCAGTACTCATCCTAGCAGCAGCACATGGCACAGCTGACCACACCCTTCTCCTTGAGCCTTACTCCACTGGCTTCCAGGATTTCATACAACGTGGGTATCCTACTTCACTCATCACGCCTCCTCAGTCTCCTTGCCTCGTGTCTTCCCTTCTGCCCGATCTCCAAAGGCTGGAGTGGCCCACGGCTGCCTCCCTGTACGTATTGTGTCCATATTCATTCTCCTGGCAGTCTCATCCAGCCTCATGGACTGTACCATCTATACATTGATGACTCCCAGTTCAGACCTCCTTCCCAAACTTCCAACTCATAGGAGCCAGAGGAAACACAACACAGTCCAAACCTCATTCCTGATTTTTCCTCCTCAAAGCGTATCCTCGCCATCAGTTCATTCAGTCAGCAGCAACTCTGCCCTTCCAAAAGCTCTGGTCAAAATTTTTGAGTCATCCTTGACTCCTCTTTCCCATTTCCTACTCCCAATCTGTCCATAAACCCCACTGTCTCTGTCTTAAAGAAACATCCAGACCCTGACCACTTCTTTCACCACTTTTACTGTTAACTATCTTGGTCCAAACCACCACCACCTCTCTTTCAAATTACTACAACAGTCCCCTAATTCATCTCCCAGACTCTACTCAGTGTATTCTAACACAGTAACCAGATCAAGCTTTTTGCAGGATATTACAGCATTTCACTCCAAACAGCATGAATTTGTTTAATAGAATCCTGCCTCAATTTTTATATATTTTTTAAAAATTTTTTAATTGGAGGATAATTGCTTTCCAATGTTATGTTGGTTTCTGCCACACAACAACATGAATCAGCCATAGGTATACACATGTCCGCTCTGTCTCTGAACCTCCCCAAAGCTGAGTACTAACACGCCAACCTCTCTCACTTCACCCCATATTTGGAGTCACTATTGTTAACAGCCACACAAACTTCCTTGGTTGTTCCAAAGTACACTAGGCACACTTCTGCCTTCTGACCCCCCTCTGCCCGGAACATTCTTCCCCCAGAAAGCTGTATGGCTAATTCCCTCAACTGCTTCAAAATTCACTCAACTGCTTGCCCAATGAGGCCTATCCTTACCAATTATTTAAAATTATAATCCCATACCCCTACAATATTTCTAATCCTCTACCCTAATCTACTTTCTTCTCCCTTATAATGTCTCGTTCTAACATACATATAATTAACTTTTTAAAATATCAATTACATATATTACATATATTGTCTGTCTCCTTTAGCTAGAGTGTTAATGCCGAAAGAAAAAGGATCTTTCTTTTGTTCACCTGATGCACTCTAAGCACCTAGAACAATGTCTGGCACAAAGCAGGTGCTCCATAAATGTCTGTTGAATTAAAAATTCTAAAAAATATAATGGAGATTTTTTTTTAAAATTATAGAAAATGTATATAGTAAGAAACCATACTTTTTATGAAAGTATAATTGATTTATAACATTATATCAGTTTCAGATGTACAATATGGTGATTCAAAAATTTTAAAGATTATACTGTATTTATAGTTATTATAAAATATTGGCTACATTCGCTGTGCTTCATGATATATCCTTGATGCTTATTCACCTTATACCTAGTAGTTTGTATCTCTTAATTCCCTAATCCTATCCTGCCTCTGTTTCCCTCTCCCCATTAGTAACCAATAGAGTTTGTTCTCTGTATTCGTGAATCTATTTCGATTTTCTTATAATCATTTTTATTTTTTAGATTCCACAAGTGATACTGTACACTATTCGTCTTGCTCCTTCTGACTTCTTTCACACAGCACAATACCGTCTGTGTCCATACATGCTGTTGCAAATGGCAGAATTTCATATTTTAAAGCTAACATCCCATATAACTATACATATACATACATACATATGCTCACACACATGCTCCATATCGCATTTTCTTTTTCCATACATCTGTTAATGGACACTTAGCTTGTTGCCTTCTCTTGACTATTGTACACAACGTTGCTATGAACACTGGGGTAGTGGGGTGCGTGTATCTTTTGAATTAGTGTTTTCACTTTCTTTGGCTACGTATCCAGGAGTGGAATTGCTGGATCATATCGTAATTGTAGTTTTCAGTTTTGAAAAGGTAAAGCTTCTACACTGCTTTCCATACTAACTGCACCCATTCACATCCCAACAGCAGTACTAGGTCTCCCTCTCCTCCACTTCCTGTCATTTGCTGTTTGTACACTTTTTGATGATGGTCATTTAAACCATATTTTAAAAAGATAAAACAGCCAAAGCAATGTTACACATATAAATATAGTAAAACTATAAAAACTTAAGGCTAAAAATCATGCGATCATTTCAGTGGATGCCAAAAATGCATTTGACTAAACAGAACATCTTCCACGATAAAAACTCTTCTAATAAATTAAGTCTAGAAGGAATGAACCTCAACATGTTAAAAGTCATATATGATAAGCCCACAGCCAACATCATACTCAATGGTGAAAGGCTGAAAGCTTTTCCTCTAAAATCAGAAACCAAAAAAGGGTGCCCTCTCTCACCACTCCTACTCAGCTAGAAATTCTCACCAGAGCAATTAGGAAATAAAAAGAAATAAAAGATATCTCAATCAGAAAGAAGAAGTAGAACTATTTCTGTTTGCATATGATATAATCTTACACATAGAAAATCCTAAAGACTCCACAAAAAACTGTTGGAACTAACAAAATCAGTAAAGATGCAGGACAAAAAATCAATGTACAGAAATTAGGTGGGTTAATATAAACCAAAAATGAAAAAAATAAAGAAGGAAAAACAAAGAAAATAATAAAAATAAAGAAAATAGTCAAAAAGAATACTTAGGAATAAAAGGTGAAAGATCTGTACATTGAAAACTATAAGACATTGATGAAAGAAATTGAAGGAGACCCAAATAAATGGAAGGAATCCCATGTTCTTGGATCAGAAAAAGTAATACTGTTAAAATATCTATACTACCTCAAGACATTTACAGGTTCAATATGATCCCTATAAGAATCTGCATGGGGCTTCCCTGGTGACTCAGACAGTAAAGAATCTGCCTGCAATGCGGGAGACCTGGGTTCAATCCCTGGGTTGGGAAGATGCCCTGGAGGAGGGCACAGCAACCCACTCCAGTATGCTTGCTTGGAGAATTCCCACGGACAGAGGAGCCTGGTGGACTACTGTCCATGGGGTTGCAAAGAGCTGGACACGACTGAGTGAGTAAGCACAAGAATCTTCATGGAATGCAGGAGACCCGGGTTTGATCCCTTGGTCAGGAAGATTCCCTGGAAAAGAACATGGTTACCCACCCCAGTATTCTTGCCTGGAAAATTCCATGGACAGAGGAGCCTGGTGGGCCACAGTCTATAGGTCGCAAAGAGTCAGGCACAATTGAGTGACTAACACACACTTAAAAATTCCAATGGCTTTTTTCCACAGCAAGAGAAAAAACAACCCTAAAATCTGCACAGAATCACAAAAGACTCCAAGTGCCCAAAGCAATCCTAAGAATGCAGAACAAGCTGGAGATTATACTTCCTGATTTCAAGCTATACTACAAACCTACAGTAATCAAAACTGTATGGAACTGGCATAAAAATAGACACATAATCCAATGCAACAGAATTGAGGGCCCAAACATAGACCCTCACATATATGTTCAACTAATATTTGACAAGGGAACCAAGAATATTCAATGGGGAAAGGATATTCTCTCCAGTAAAGGCACTGGAAAAGCTGGACAATCACATGTAGGAAAATGACATTAGACCCCTATATTACACCATTCACAAAAAACCATGCTAGTTATAGAAACAGACCAAGGACTTAAACAAAAGAAGATACTGGATGCTTGGGGCTGGTGCACTGGGACAACCCAGAGGGATGGTACGGGGAGGGAGGAGGGAGGAGGGTTCAGGATGGGAACACGTGTATACCTGTGGCAGATTCATGTTGATATATGGCAAAACCAATACAATATTGTAAAGTTAAAAAATAAAATAAAAATAAAATTAAATTAAATTAAAAAAAGAAGTATAACCAAAAAATTCCTATTAGAAAACAGGGGAAAAGCTCTTTTGACATTGGTCTTGGTGATGACTTTGTGATAGGCATTTTTTTCCTATATCTAATGGATTGAGTGACCATAAGTTTCACTGGTAATGACTTACATAGAACTTTTCCAGGGGGTGCGGTGTATACTATGAGTAAAATAATAACAAATATTAGAATAAGTAATAATAATAGAGCAGAATCCCTTCTGTGTAGGGTGTTAGAATCACTGAATTGCAGGTTTAGAAGGAACTTCATGTCTGGTCACCAAGTTCTACTATTCGAAAAGCTAAACACTTGATTATTCTCAGTGGCTTCCCTGTTTCCATTCTATTTTTGATCATTTTGGAAAGAAAAACCTCATCATTTTCTAAGTTCATCAGTGCAGAAGTTTTCACCTTACACTAAGCAAAAAGCTATTTTTCTAAAGCATCTACCAATTGGTCCTAAATTTATCTGCCCAAACTATAAAGAACTGACCTAAACTCTTCACCAGCTTCTATCTTTACATATTTGAAAAACATTTTCAATTCCTTCATAAAACATCCTTAAGATGAAATCTTTATATTTTCTATGATAACATGACTTAAATTTCCTTACTCTTCTGTTGGTTCCCTTCCAAACCCTTCCCAAGTTACCTAAATTTCTCTTACAGTAAATCCATATAAACAAATTTTATTTTACATCCTATTTAAAGTAGACCTTAGAAAACCAGATTTTTCTGCAAAATATTATATATTTTCCAAAGGTGTGATAATGAAGTCCATTACAAAGTATCAAAGAACATCTCTTTCGATCTCTTTTTCTTTCTGGGTATAAGACTCACATACATGCATGCACCACATATAGACCAGTGAGGCAGCATAGAGCATTGGTTAAGAGCACAAGACACTGAAGTTGGACTACCCAGGTTCAAATCCTGGCTCAACCCTTCTTGGTATGTGGCTTCGGGCTAGTCATCTGACCTCTCCATACATCAGTATTTTCACTGCAGCTACCTCATGCTGAGGTGGTACGGGATAAATGAGTTACTGCATGTGAAAAGCTTGAAACAGTTAAAGAGTAAGGGCTTTAATTTCTTCCATATAAATTATAGACAGGCTTAGGCTATATATGGAAATATATGACCATATATGAGGCCTAAAATTATATTTTCAGTAAGTCCCATACATACAAATGCGTTCCATTCTGAGAGTGCACTAGTTAAGTCCGATTTGTTCATAAGTCCAAAAAAGGCAGCCTAGGTACCTAACTAAGATAATCAGCTCCATACCGCTGCTTTTACACTTGCTTTCATACATCCTGGGCTTGAAATAAAGACACGGTACTACTGAACTCCATACAGTACTGTACAGTAGGCAAGAGCACAATCATTTGCAGAGGACCCATGCACACGACAGTATATGCCAGACACGTGAACTAACTTACGTGACTGAACATGCAAATGCACGTTCACATATTTCAAAGTTCACAACTTGAAGGTTCATCTGCAGGGGAATTACTGTATATTCATAGACAAAATTTTCATTTTTCCAGCTAAACCGAGACCTGTGGTCTGGATTAAATTTAAGTGAATGCATATGTACATTTTGAACAACAAAGGCAAAACTGATTGCAACCTTACCATCAAAATTAGTTCAACAGTAACTGATCACCTAAAAGTCAGCCACTCTTTATACCACAAAACTGTATAAGACAGCTCTTGTTTCAAACAGTCCTTGGCTAAGCTGGAAATATGCATGCAAACAAATTACCATAATATGGCTAATGCATTAGCTGTAGATATAAAGTGCTTGGGCAACACCAAAACACAACAATAAAGATACGAGGCAACAATTAATTTGTGGCCTTAAATTTTATTAGAAATAATAAGACATCTAAATGGCTGGTCTTTGGGCAGAATTAATGTGGCAATCAATAAGAAGAAATAGACCTCGAAGATCAACAACATACATAGAATTTGGTATTAATAGTAACCTAAATTCAAATCTCAGCTCAGACACTGATTTGAAAATAAGCTCTTCTACTTGGTAGAAAAATAGTCTAGGAATTGGCTTTTGTGTTTTCAACAAGTAACCAAAGGTTAGTTACTCAAGTCATCTAAGCATGCATTCCTCAAAGTAAAAAGAAAATGAACATATATATACACATATAAGAAAATATATATACATAAATACAATTATAGGTAATAATATATAATATATTTAATTATAACATATAATTATACAATATATATTGAATATATATATATCACTGAATCGTTATGCTATACAGCTGAAACTAACATGATATTATAAATCAACATACTTCAATAAAAAGTAAATAAATGTTTTTTAAAAGGAAATGGTAACAGCATCTATCCCTTTAAAGTTGGAAGGATTAAAAGAGGAGCAAGTGTAATGTCTCAGCCAGTGCTCAACACTGGAAGTATTGGGCTTCCCTAGTGGCTCAGTGGTAAAGAATCCTCCTGCAATGCAGGAGATGTGGGTTTGATCCCTGGTTCAGTAAGATCCCCTGAAGGAGAAAATGGCAACCCACTCCACCATTCTTGCCTGGAAAATCCCATGGACAGAGGAGCCTAGCGGGCTATAGTCCATGGAGCTGCAAAAAAGTCAGATACAGTATTAACTACTATTATTGCTGTTGCTAAAATCTGTTCTCAAAACTAAGGAACAATACAATTTTAAGATATCATTTATTATCAAGCTACTAACCTACCCAAATCTTTGCCCAAGTGCTGAATTCACATACAGATGTAAATTCCTGCCCCTTCAGCTACAGTATACTATTCCATCTCTGATAACAGCCAACGGAAAGTTAGGTCCCCAACTACCAATAAACAACTAAATACCAACAATGCTCTTTGAAAACTATACCCTTGGTCTGTTCATGGAATAATAAATAAGACAAGGTGGTAGTAACTGACTCCACGTGTGCCATACAACTGTTGCCCTCTATGTTCTGTTTGACTTACTTGAGTTTAGAATTTCAGGAAATACAAGGTATAACTTCTAGAGCCCTCTGAACAGTGCAGAGATTCCTTAAAAAACTGAAAATAGAACTGCCTTATGATCCAGCAATCCCACTGCTGGGCATACACACTGAGAAAACCAGAAGGGAAAGAGACACATGTACCCCAATGTTCATCGCAGCACTGTTTATAATAGCCAGGACATGGAAGCAACCTAGATGTCCATCAGCAGATGAATGGATAAGAAAGCTATGGTACATATACACAATGGAGTATTACTCAGCCATTAAAAAGAATACATTTGAATCAGTTCTAATGAGATGGATGAAACTGGAGCCTATTATACAGAGTGAAGTAAGCCAGAAAGAAAAACACCAATACAGTATACTAACGCATATATATGGAATTTAGAAAGATGGTAACAATAACCCTGTGTACGAGACAGCAAAAGAGACACTGATGTATAGAACAGTCTTATAGACTCTGTGGGAGAGGGAGAGAGTGGGAAGATTTGGGAGAATGGCATTGAAACATGTAAAATATCATGTATGAAACGAGTTACCAGTCCAGGTTCGATGCACGATACTGGATGCTTGGGGCTAGTGCACTGGGACGACCCAGAGGGATGGTATGGGGAGGGAGGAGTGAGGAGGGTTCAGGATGGGGAACACATGTATACCTGTGGCGGATTCATTTTGACATTTGGCAAAACTAATACAATTATGTAAAGTTTAAAAATAAAATGAAATTAAAAAAAAAATAAACAACCAAAAAAAAAAAAAACTAAATCCAGTCAAACCCATATAACTGCTTGCATGCTATGATAGCAAATATTTTGAACTTTGAGCCACAAAGTTCAAAATATTTGCTATCTCATCCCTTACACAAAAAGTTTGCTAACTCCTGATCTATATGTTTATTGCAAGCCATAGATTGTTCATATGGCTTTGTAGTTCGCTTTAATTTCAGCTAATGGAAAATACCCTTCACTCTTCTTTCTTGGCTATTTTGAGGCATTTATTTTTCAAAATAAAATATCATATATTTTTAGGCAGTTTTAAAAAAACTAAAAACTCCCATTAGAATTGGAATTGGGGTTGTATTAAATGGTGTTTATATACTTGGGCATCAAAAAACACAGTATATTCAAGTTTTGTTTTAAGGCTTTTTTAAGGTTTTATTTTCTGCATACATTCACTTCTTTTGCAAAATGTATTTGTACTATGGTTTGTTTTGGTTATGAATAGGGTCTTTTGGCCATTTTCCCTTTCTAGCTATTTATCCCAAATTTTCCTGTAGGAGGTCACTTGAAATGTATTCATTTCCTATTGAAAATTACATCTGGCTGGGGAAAACATCCTACATA
Organism: Bubalus kerabau; assembly: GCF_029407905.1. Taxonomy (NCBI): domain Eukaryota; kingdom Metazoa; phylum Chordata; class Mammalia; order Artiodactyla; family Bovidae; genus Bubalus; species Bubalus kerabau. Next base: position 27,787,365 of record NC_073632.1, on the reverse strand, counting down.
CTTCATTTATTATAAGTTATTTGGAAGGCTGTTGCTGTTTGTTCAGGGAGGACCCCAATGTCATTCCGAAGAGCCTCATCACCACATATGGTGGTTGGAAAAAGCAACCACTCTGTCATGCCACAACCTTAGAAAAGAACATTTCCAACCCCCTACAGTGGTTCTTTCTCCAGTTCTTGGGGAATAAAAAGCCAAGGAAATACAGTGAGTCACAGACTTACATTTATTTGATAACAGTTCTACCATTTTTAGAAGGCTTCCCTGGTAGCTCAGACGATAAAGAATCCTCCTGCGATGCAGGAGACCGGGTTCGATTCCTGGGTCAGGAAGATCCCCTGGAGAAGGGATGGACTACCCACTCCAGTATTCTTGGGTTTCCCTGGTGGCTCAGATGGTAAAGAATCTTCCTGCAATGCAGGAGACCTGGGTTCAATCACTGTGTTGGAGGAATCCCCTGGAGAAGGGAATGCTTACCCAGACCAGTAGTCTTGCCTAGACAATTCCATGAACAGAGGAGCCTGGCGGGCTACAGTCAATGGGATCGCAAAGAGTCGGACATGACTAAACAACACTAACACTTTGGAATTTTCAAAACCTTCTCACATTAGACTTTAGCCTCACGATGGCTAAAGTGTTGTTACCTCAAGTACAACACTTTTAGAGCCACAAACAGGATTCCCGTAAAGGAACTTTATGGTCATAAACCTCAGAGCAGAATGCATTATTAAACTGTAGATTGCAGCTCTGGTTACTGAAGTCTATGGGTTCACAGGGCACCCAAATATAAGAAATGGAGTGCTAATGAGCTAATAGGATTATAAAGGCAAAATAGACTTTTGAGACACAAAAACTGGAATTAAGCTTACACTTTCCAAAGCTAAGCATAAGTCATTTTCTGTGTGTATGTATGTTTTTTAAAAGAACGTAAAATTAAATTAAAAAGTGAAAGCCCTAAAGAGATGCAGTAATCCTGATGCAATTTTCAAATCTGGTTAACTAATGATTCTGGAGGGTCCACATGAATCGACTAGTCTCCCTGAAGGGAGTTTAAGGTTTTAAGTGACTAAACAGTCCTTCAGGGTTCCCTGAAGTTCTTTAATGTTGTAATATAATTTACATGAAGGACAAAAATAACTACACTGCTTTTCCTCAAAAAAGACTGAAATGGTTGTTACAAATTAAACCAGACTCACATCCCTTATTTAACATACACAGTCTGGAATACATACTGAACCCATGTGGGGGTATTTTGTCTATTTATCCTAGTAATCTGAAAAGTTGCCCCATCTATATATAGCTAAAGGCTCCAGATAGATGTTAACTCACTCAAGAAACTTATCTTTTATTTAGTTGTTGCAAACTTTTTTTTAAGACTAGGAGAAAAAGAAAGTCTCACTTTTATAAAGTAGGAGAGAAAATCAAGCAGTTGATTCACTCGCCCAAGGCAAGAGCAACCAGCTGAACACCAGGGCCTGAGCTCCTTCTCCCATGAGAAGCACTCAGAGCTTGGTGAACTACCCAGACCATGCACAGACTGGGGACCTCCAGAAACCAGGATAGGATGTTGCATAGTAGTAAAGAGGGTATCAGATTATCCTCACAAAAGGCTAAAGGCAGGTGCCTGCTGCAGGAAAAAAAAAAAAAAAGAGAGGCTGCAGTTGGAAGCCCCTTCTCACCCACTCTCCAAAACGAGTGAAGCAATCCAAGCAAACTCACTTCTTACTATTCATTTCTGGGGAGTGACTTTGGGAAGATTGTTGGTAAAATCAAGAAATGGGAAGAATTCATGAAACACACCCTATACTCACTTGTCAAAGGACCCATCATGCCGTTCACGTACTCCTACTATTTTCATTGTGGTTAATGGGCCCAAAAGGGATGCCAATTGACCCTACTTTTACAGACCTGGCTTGATAAGGTGGCTAGAGGATTCAGTCCAACTAGACCATGTATGTTCTTTCTCAAGATTAATAGTCATGGAAGTTTCAAGGAGCCTCCCTTTCCCAAGGGTGGAATTATTACAGACCACAATTTGCTTGGGAGATTTTGGGTTTCCAGCATCCATTCCTTTTAACTCAAAAACTCTCTTCTTGAGTGTCCTTATATGCAACATTATTGGACTGAATATCTCACAACAGCCACACATTTTAAAAATCACCTCATGGGGAAAAAAAAAAATAAGACCCTATACACTATAGTAGAAAATTGCTAACATAGTCACTAAGAAATTACTTGTCCTAAAATAGACACCACAAAAGCTCTCATTGCCATTATGCAGCAAAATCTATCAGCTACCCAGGCTTCCAGGTAGCTCAGTGGGTAAAAAAATCCATCTACAATGCAGGAGATGCAGGTTCGATCCATGTGTCGGATCCCCTGGAGGAAGGCATGGCAACCCACTCCAGTATTCTTGCCTGGAGAATCCCATGAACAGAGGAGCCTGGCGGGCTATAGTCCATGGTGTTACAAAGATTCAGATATGACTGAAGTGACTAAGCATGCACGCTTCATCTACCTATCCCCAAATTTTTAGTAAGGTCAATACATATCTCAACAACTTGACATTGAGAGTAAACAATATTCCATTTACAAACATATTACTGATAAACAGTTCCAATCATCTATTACAAGAAAACACAGTTAACATAACTCTCATAAAAGAAATGGGTGAGTGGTTGGTAATAAACAAAACAATGCTATAAAAATGCTAATTAAGGTGTTTTTTTTTAAGATTGTAACAATCTATTTGTATTCCCCTAAATGTTGACTCTATAAAGAATAAGTAAATAATGTGGACAAATGTGAAGAAAACTAAAGTGCTATATGTTGACATGAAGGGGAAATGTCAACGAAATTTTTATGAACTAAAGGTTTTTGGCAAAAGATGCAGTCTTTCACAGAAGCAAAATATCCCTCCAAGCTGATTCAGTGACTGGTCAAAGAACAAAAGTATCTAAATGATATAATGTTATCACTTCTAAGAGAAGAATATTTTCAAGTATTAATTCCAATATTACACACTCTAATATGCCTTTTTTTTTTTTTGGTGGAAAAAGATGCTTTATTCAGGAAGCCTTCAACCTGAGAAAATAGCAAACTAGCATCCCCAAGACCATCTCCTAACATGCTCTATATTTTTTTTAAGGTTTTTAAAATAACATTTATTTCTTAAAAGTTAACATGTGCATAATAGGAAACCAAAAAGCACAAGAAGCAAAAAACGAAGTCATTCAGAATCACAAGCAGTTTACCGTGACATGTCCTTCTAGGTCTCGTTTGTGTATCTTCACAACTAAGCATCCATTTTTATGTAATGAAGACCTACAGTTATGTATCATGCTGTTTCACACATCATGAATATTTACCATTTCAAAGTCCCAAAGCTATGAGTATTTTGATAACCAAGAATACACTACACCAACTCAATCTGGAAGGAAAAAAATGTAATCCTGCCTTTCTTGGCAACAAAAATTTCAAAGACAAAAATGGCAACAGGCCTCTAGATAAACATATTTGCAGAGCTATGATTAAAATACTACATTCCCTTAATGTTCAATTAAAATGAGACATAAAGCAACAGAGTACACAAAGCATAATAGTTCTAGGAGGGTTCATCATCTGATCTAAACTATTACGGTGTTAGCAAGGAGGTATGTTTCTGCTGAATTATTAAACAATGCATTACTATAGTACAGCCAGGAGATGCACGCACATCAATGGTTATCATCAAAATATAAACGTGAACACATCCACATACAGCCCTCCCTCTATACTTCCTTTCTCCCCTCAGCTGCCAACCTAGATGAGCAAGTCCTGATGTACATTTCTCAGAGAAGGTATAATAATTTCAGGTCCAAGATGCTGCCTTTTTAAAAAAATCAATTCTAACAAAGATATTTACAAATTGGTTAATTCACTAGCTCTACTTTATATCATACATTGTCACCTCAGGACATCTAAAAAGCCTAGATGTTGCAAAGTAATGAAGCTTGTCCACAATAAACATAGGTACTTCACAAAAATGCACATACAGACCTATAGTTAAAACCTAAAACTGTCTTCCAGATAATGGGAGCTATTAGCCAAGAGCCCTCCCCCTCACCCTTCCTCTTACTCCTCCAGTATGCTTGATATTTTACAGCTGATATTTCACAAAAGTATTTTTAAACAGACATTTTAATTTATTTTAGTAAGGATACTGCACACTCAACATGCTTTCTATTTTTTTTAATCTCTAATATCCCTGACATTACATGCATCTGCTTAACATATCCAATAACATGGAACTCACTCCTTTTCAGGTATTCTGAAACAGAAGCATCAAAAGCATAAGTCTCCTTAAAACCTCAGGTCTCAGGAAAAAACAAGTCCTTCTAGGCATTCAGCTAGACAAACCATATCTCCAGTATTATTTTTAAGCAATCTGAAGTTAATAGGGTCCTAGGACATTGACATAACGTCCAGAGAAGAGCAGTCAGTACTGTAAGGAATTGGGAAACCAAAAGGTGTAAATAATAGTGGAAAAGGATGGATAGAATATTTAGTCTAGAGATGAGAAGACTATGAGGAGGCTTGGGAAGCTGCCCAAATATTTGAAAACAGGTCATGCAGAAGTAGGTGCATACATGATCTTATGAGAGAGACAAATAAGAATCAATAGGCAGAAGTCAGAGGAAAGCAAATTTCAGTTGAAGACTTTATAATCAATAGAGCTGCCTGACAAGAAAACTGGGGCTTCCTTGTATGGGAAGAGTCTAGTTTGAGGTTGAATTCTGTCGTCAGGGTGTTATGTTGCACAGGGAGCTGGGCTGTTCATTTTGGGTTACTTCTCTATTTTTCCTCCGGCATCCTGGGCAAAACAACCAATTTCTGTGCCTCTCAGGTTGTAAAACTATGGTAATACAGAAGTGCTATCATTTTATGAGGGCTTCCCTGGTGGCTCAGATGGTAAAGAATCCACCTTCAATGCAGGAAACCCAGGTTTGATCCTTGGGTCAGGAAGATCCCCTGAAGAAGGGAATGGCTACCCGCTCCAGTATTCTTGCCTGGAGAATCCCATGGACAGAGGAGCCTGGAGGGCTACAGTTCATGGGGTCACAAAGAGTCAGACACGACTGAACAACTAACACACACAACAAGATCATTTTATGGCAGTATAAGAGAGGAGGAAAAACCTTTCTTGAAGAGATAATGAAGTGCTAGGCAGCCCTGTGCCGGTGGGAGATATCAGCTGACCCAATTAAAACACATAAATATCGAATAGAGAAGTGAAGGTATTTATAATGCACATGATGGCAAGTGAAACCCCATGAGAGCCTTTGGAATCATTAGGGAGGAAGGAGTACAAAAGTCTCAAGGGATTAACATACACATAGTACCATATAGGACCTTCCTGGTGGTCCAGTGGTTAAGGCTCTGAGCTGCTAATGCAGAGGGGATGAGTTCAATCCCTAGTCAGGGAACTCAGATCCCACATGCCTTGCTTTGTGGTCAAAAAAATCCCAGGCTCAGACAGTAAAGCGTCTGCCTACAATGCTGGAGACCCAGGTTCAATCCCTGGGTTGGGAAGATCCCCTGGAGAAGGCAATGGCACCCCACTCCAGTACTCTTGCCTGGAAAATTCCATGGATGGAGGAGCGTGGTAGGCTACAGTCCATGGGGTTGCAAAGAGTCGGACACAACTGAGCAACTTCACTTTCACTACTATATATAAAACAGATACCCCAACAAGGACCCACTGTATAGCACAGGGAATTCTTCTCAATACCCTGTAATAACCTATATGGGGAAAGAATCTGAAAAAGAATGAATATATATAGATATACGTATAACTGACTCACTTTCCTGTACACCTGAAACTAACACAACATTGTAAATCCACTATATGCCAATAAATTTAAAAAGAAAAAAAAAGTCCCAAGGGAACCGCTGTAACCCCAGAGCAGAGGGACAGGTTCCACGTGAATCTCACTCCCAGTGGAAAGTCTGCCTCTCGCTCCTACTTGTGAAAGCTTTTTCAGCTGCCAAAATGTTTAAGTCACATGGAAACTGGGGTTGTCAGGCTTCCTTAAAATTCCATCCTTCCAAAATAAGCCTCTCATCCCCGAGAGATTAATTAAAAAAAAAAAAAAAAATCCGTATTTCCAACCATCAACCCTTTTGGTCAGAAGTACTTAATGAGAAACTAGACTCTCAGATAAAAGGCTACTTAACAGATTAGTCAACCCCCCTCCACCCTTTGGCACCACCTCCCCTGGAGGAGTTTAACCACACCAAGAGACAGAAGAATCACGTCTAGGGTGAGTCACACCAAGAAGATTAACAGCCCCAGCCCCAGCACGGGGACTTGAAGTACTGTAACTACAAATGGTATGTGTCACATGTCAATATCCCAATCTATGAACACTGAGACTTAATCTTCCCCTTTTTCCTCCCCACCAATCTAGTTAAAAGCTTAGAAGACGCTGGAGAAAATGAATACAAAGTAGTATCAGAATTAATAATGTACTGAGGTTTCTGCCACCAAAAATTCGTAAACATTTCCTTGATTGAAAGAACTTAAGAAAAAAGAAAGAGCCAAGAGAAGGGGTCATTTTGTTATTTTCTAAGTGTGACATGAGAAATTAGAAATTAATAGAAAAAAAGCCCTAACAGAATATCGCTACATAACATTATTAGTAATGTGAATATAACCAAAGGGAAATTAATGATTAGAAGCAAAGTGCCAGTCATCCTGCAGCTTTTAGAGAGAAACTCAGCAAGAACTCATTTATCCAGCACTATAGGGAGTTGAGTTATTCAACACATTTGAGAGTTCACCTGACTCATACCTTTAAGCAGTCAGATTGTATTTCAAACACAGTATGGAAAACAAAAATTAATCTTTTCATGATGACAGGTAGAATTTGGGACATCAATTATAATACTATGCAGTCAAGGTAGATGTCTACCTTGTTTCTAAATTAAATGACTACAAATTACTGTAACTTTTTTAAAAAAGATATTCTAGGTACTTTTTACTGTTTTTTTTTTTCTTTTCCTAAAGAGTGTCTTGTTTTTAGACTCTGAGTATGTCAGCTTTAGTCCTGTCAACATACCTTTGTCAGCTTTTCCTGATCTCATGTGTTGCTTCTGATGTAATGTGAGCTACAACACTAAGTAAACACGTTTGTTAGAATTCTATGTAAAGTAAAAGTTGAAGGGATGTGATTAAAGGCCTCAATAGAATCAATGTGTGTGCTTTTATGGATAGGTTTTATGACAACAAACTATAAGCACTTAGAAGTCTTTTTCTACCTTCTTCAAGAGTCTTAGAAAAGAGAGTTTAAGAAACCTAACCTCTGGATAAGTAGAGAGTTCACGGGACAAGAGAGGAATTTTGATCTCACACATCCAATAAGATGAACTAGTACTACATGGGCTTCCCAGGTTGTTCAATGGTAACATAGAAGACAGGTTCAAACCCTGGATCGGGAAGATCCCCTGGAGGAGGAGATGGCTACCCACTCCAACATTCTTGCCTGGAGAATCCTATGGACAGAGGAGCCTGGCAGGCTACTGTCCCTGGGGTTGCAAAGAGCCAGACATGACTGAGCACACACACAGGCACTAGTACTACACACACACACTAGTAGCTGTGAAAGATACAGAGATAAGAGGAACAGTCTAATGGGAATAAGACGAGGAAAGGGAAAGCTGCTCTCAGAGATGCAAGGAAAGTGCTGCATGAACACAGAGAATGACTCCAATGCAGACAGTGAGAAAACAGGTTCAGAAAAGCTTCCTGGAGGACAGTAAATATAACTGAGTGTTGAAAGATGCATTAGACCTCAGATCCATCCAGGGGAGAGAGATACAGAGGAAGACAACAGGTGCCAAGGGGCTGCTGCAACAGAGAACATGATGTTTTCAGGGAACTACATACAGTCAATTTGATGGAGCTAGAGTAGCACATGGAGAAGGAAATGGCAACCCACTCCAGTGTTCTTGCCTGGAGAATCCCAGGGACGGGGGAGCCTGGTGGGCTGCCGTCTATGGGGTCACACAGAGTCAAACATGACTGAAGTGACTTAGCAGCAGTAGCAGACTAGCACACGTGTGTGAAGAGAATGGCAGAAGATGATATGAGATAGCACACCAGGGACAGAGACTGGAGGCTGCTGCTGCTAAGTCGCTTCAGTTGTGTCCAACTCTGTGCGACCTCATAGACGGCAGCCCACCAGGCTCCCCTGTCCCTGGGATTCTCCAGGCAAGAACGCTGGAGTGGGTTGCCATTGCCTTCTCCAAAGCATGAAAGTGAAAATTGAAAGTGAAGTCGCTCAGTCATGTCCGACTCTTCGCAACCCCATGGACTGTAGCCTACCAGGCTCCTCTGTCCATGGGATTTCCCAGGCAAGAGTAGTGGAATGGGTTGCCTTTGCCTTCTCCAAGACTGGAGGACCCATGTCATAATACATTATCTTGAGGCCAACCCACATCCACTGACAGGACTGAACTATAGGATTAGGGACTCATGCGGATCTTCAGTTTGGAAAAGTTACCTTGGCAAGAAGGATGGGCTTCAAAAGAGCAAGAGGACACTATGTCCTAGAGAGAAATCATGATGGCTTAAGTAAGGCATGGAAAATGCAAGGAACAAACAGTTCAAGAGGTACCGCAGGTGATCCAGTCTAAATCAAAGTGGATAACCCCGGTGAAGTGGGTGGTGAGCAGCTGGGAAGGGTGGAGAGAGAGTAGCTGGGGAAAGTTTAAAAGTCAGCTGTCAGAGATTTATCATAAAATCACTATATCCATTCATCTGTAGATGGACACCTAGATTGCTTCCATGTTCTAGCTATTGTAAATAGTACTGCAATGACCACTGGGGTACATACATGTGTCCTTCTCAATTTTGGTTTTCCTCAGGGGAAGTAAGTCAGAAAGAGAAATATAAATATTGTATACTGACATATATATATGGAATCTGAAAAGACAACACTGATAAATTTATTTTCAGGGCAGCAATGGAGAAACAGACATAGAGAACAGATCTATGGACATGGGGGGAAGGGAGAAGGGGAGATGTATAGAGAGAGTAACATGGAAATTTACAATTCCATATGTAAAATAGATACCCAATGGGAATTTGCTGTATGACTCAGGGAACTCAAACAGGGACTCTGTGACAAGCTGAAGGGAGGGATGTTTTGGAGGGAGGAGACATTGGTGTACCTATGGCTGATTCTTGCTAATGTATGACAGAAAACCACAATATTTTGTAAAGCAATTATCCTTCAATTTAAAAATAAACACACATACACACACAAAAATCACTATAAAACTAGTGGGTCTCTGTTCTACTCACAGAACTGAAAAATAATTGACCATTCAATTATGATAAAAGGAAGATTAAGTTAAGAAAAGAAAAGTCTGAGCTCATAGGTATTTTACTAAAAATGAGAAAGAAATTCTATATAAATGGATAACCTCTTCTATATCTGTATTATTTTATTACAGTATTTTATACTGAGAGATAATATTTATTATTTCCCAAAATGCTAAAGGATGAGTTTCCTTTAGTCTGCACAACCTTTGACACAGAAGGCTGTTTAGGCCACCCTCTCCAATTCTTCGCTTAACATCTCTGCCAGATGATCATCAAGTTTCTCCCATCAGTGAGGGTCTCATAACCACAAGAGGCAACTCATTTCAGTTTTTGACAGTTTCAAATGATTTCTAGTCCCTCTGTGGATAAAACTGATTCACAGTCTCTTTGACGTAAGATTGCTTCCCTGCAACTTCCACCAAGCATTTCCAAATATATTCTGGATTTTCATATCATGAATTGGTTTTAATAGCTAAAGGCAATTTCTAAAGCACTTCTAAAAAATAAAAAATAAATCAAGTGGTTCCTTTCTTCTACATGATAATCAATAACCAGAATTTTTTGTCCTTGCAATGACCCATTGTTTAGCTGCCATATTTATCACATGCAGGCATCTTTCCAATTAAATTTGTTTCCCTGGGTTTTTATTGGCTTTTACGGCTTCCTTGATGGCTCAGAAGGTAAAGAATCTGCCTACAATGCAGGAGGTTTGGGTTTGACCCCTAGGTAAGGAAGATCTCCTAAGGAAGAGAATGGCTACCCATATCAGTGTTCTTGCCTGGAGAATTACATGGACAGAGCATCCTGGCAAGCTACAATCCATGGGCTTGCAAAGAGTCAAACACAACTGAGCAACTAATCCTTAACACTTTATTGGTTTTAGGATAGAAGATCCATTACAGCTACTAGTTAAGCGACTTATTTTGCTTGATTTACTGTCAAGAAATAATATTCATTTCACTGCCCAATGATAATTTACTATCTTTGTCATCTAAACTTTAACGAAACTTAATTGGAAAGATTTTTTATTTTAGAAAGCTAACTTTCCCTTCTTACCCAACCCCTAGTCTGCAATTGTGGTTACTGGCTAAAGAAGTATAAGAGGTACTCAGGTGATAAGTCCCAAATCCATTCACTCAAAAACACTACCTGTGCAGGAGATTTCTGACACCTTTCTCAATAAGCAAGAAATCAATATATAATGCAGTTGACACTTTTCATGTTGTACTTAACAATTCAATCAGTTCAAGATCAGGCTTTAGAAACATCACATTCACAGCTAACACTCCATATTGTTCAGCAGTTCTGGCCAAAGGAGAAAAAAATAAGTAAAAATAAATACATATATATATATATATATATATATACACACACACACGTAGGTTTAAAAAAAGGAAACAAAATTGGTCTCACTTGCAGAATAAGATTACAAACTAAGAAAATCAGACAAAAATCACCTAAGAAACTACTGAAGTGAGTAAGATTTGGGTGAAATGACATATAAATTAAGACAAACAAATCATCAGGCTTCCTGTTTAAAAAAAAAAAAAAAATTAACTGAGAAGTATTCCAACTCAAGATAACTGACTGAATATATGCTTTTGTCTTCCTTCTCTCCCAAAGCAGGAAATGAATACAAAGGGGAAAAAAACCTGTAATAGCCAAAACAACAAAGTGGAGGAGGGGGTAGTGATTATGAGGCAAAAGAGACTGAAGCAAGCCTCTGAGGAGTGTGGGATGGAGCGCAGACCAAGGGCAGAGGAAGCTGAAGCCCAGACCCAGGGGTGTGGAGCGGGGTGGACAGGGAAAGAGGAAGCCAGTATCCTCAGAGACCCCGATGGGCTCATGAGCAGGTGTGGAAGGTGGGTGTAAGAACTGGGAGTGAAAACAGGGGAATTAAATAAAGCAGCTGTACCAACTGCCCCACAGCCCCAGTAAAACACATCTTTCCAATCCTGACCCTAGAGACAATCCAAAGAAACTAGTCTCTGACAAAACCATTCAAATTGCCTATAAAGACAGGCCTCTAGTGTGGAGGTTGATGGCCAAGAGTCAATCCTAGCTCTGTTACACATCTAGAGGCACCCTCTCCTGCCCATTCATTCACCCTGAATAGCAGAGTCCCACCCATGTACCCAGATCTACACTTCACCATGGACGAGACACCTACTGAGCAGAGAGACCTATGGGAGAACTGTATGTCTGCTCTCCCAAACGGTCAGCAGGAAGGAAAAATAAATATTACTGAAGAAACAGAGATAATGTATGGAACAGAACTGTAAAAAAAAAGAAAGTTTTTTTTATAATATATATAAATGTAATTTATATTAGTATACCCAGAGCAAGATAAGAAGATATGACGTAAAACAACGCAAACAGGATGCTTCAAAAAGAACAGAGCACAAGAAAAAAAGTTCGGATTGCTGAAATTAAAATAAACAAAGGAAGAATTAAAAGACAAAATAGAGGCAATGTCCCAAATAATGCAAGAACACAATGGGGAAAAATTAGGACAGAAAAGATAAGAGACACCGAGAATCAGTCCAGAAGGTCTGCTCACCAACTAGTAAGTTTTTTGAAAAGAAAATATACAAAAGAGAAAGGATGTAATTATTTTTAAGTAAGTAATAATTCTCCAGAGGCAAGTCATGAGAGGCAAATTAAGGTAAGTGAAACAGATAGGCATTTAAACACAGACCTATGGCATTTCAGTATAAAAGAAAAAAATTTTCATAAAAATTTCCAGAAAAAAAACACACAGAGAAATCACTTACAAAAGAAAGAGAATCAGGCTGGCATGAAACTTTTTTACCCCAATATAATGTAAGTATATAATGAAGCATCCTCTTCAAAGTTCTAAGTGAAAGTGACTATGAATGCAGAATTCTAAGCACAGCCAACTATCAATCAAGTGTGAGTGCAAAAAAATACAAGTCTCCCTCATCCAAATACCTTTTGCTTGAAGAAGTAATTATGTACTTACCTAGGCAAAATGACGGAGAAAGCCATGTAATAGGGAAGACTCATAAAAAGATGTCTGTAAGAGTGAAATGGAGAAATATCCCTGAAGATTTACAAAATGGTAGTAAAGCCTAGTCAAGCCTGGAACTGGAGACCAGAGGACTCCCTTGAGAAGCAGAAAGAAAAGTAGATTCCAAGGGATAGCATTGCTCCTCAAGGTATATCAAAGGCTGGTTATGCTTTCTCAAAGAAGAAACAAACAGTAGCCTGAAACTCTAAAAAATCCAAAATGATCTAAAAGAATGTCAATGGTCCAAATATGAAGCATCTAAAATGTGGCAAGATTTTATATATAATTTATGCACTCTAAGAAACTATAAGAATATATCTTTTGAGGGGCTCAGAGGCAGAGAACACTTGGCCTAAATTTAAAAAACAGAATCTTTTCCCCTTAGTCAGCTTAGCGGTGAAAAATATTTATGCTATCAGAATAATAGCAACCAGTATTTACTGGTTTTTAACTTTTAGAATCAACATACAGACAAAAATAAGAAAATTTATTGCAGTTATAGAACAGAATTTAATGTTACCAGTTTTGGCAACATAAAAATAAGTAACTGATAAAAAGTGGGAATTGGAAGGGAAGAAAGAGGTGGAGAGGTGAGAGAGAGGACTTTAATGTCACCTTCTTACACAGTGAAAGGTCCATGTATGATGAGAAGATTTACTGGAACACAATCACAGAAATTTAAAGAAATAATCAAAAATCAAGACAAATAGTAGAAAAAATAAAATATTATAACTCAAAACTGAGAAAATGATGAGGTGAAGCTAAGAGGTAGTGTGAGAACATTGAATCTTCGTGTATCAGAGTGGGGAGGAAATTACGTTTAAAACTGATGAATGAAGATCTTTGCTCGTGGATATATGTGTGTGTGTGTGTATGTGTGTGTGTGAATATACATATGCGCATATATGTGTGTTGGACCTTATTCCTGATAACCCACAACTTTTGAACACACTCTCCACTTTTGACAGCTTCCCTATTACCCCCACTTTCTCAAGGTAGAATATAAGAAACTAGTTTCCAGACTCCATCACAGCTAAGATAAAGATGTAACTGAGGCTCTGTCATTCAAGACTAATTCATCAATGAGCCACATGAGGGACTGGGTGAGAGGAGCCCATATTTGGGGCACAAGGTGGGGAATGTGTTTTGGGGCCAAAGGCAGCAGCAACTGACAGAGGCATGCTGGAACACAAGCAATTTGCCCTAACACATTGTTTCATGCCACAAAGAAGCATGGGAAAAGGCAAAGCATAACCACGGAGCTGAGAACCTCAGAGAAAGACCATTCCATACAATATACCTCTTGGCTCAGGTTGGCCCTTCTGCTCTGTTTTAGAAGTATTTATTACATGGTTCTCCCCAACTTAAATGCATTTTGACCTTAACTCCATAACTCAGCAGGTTCAGTTCTTCCTGACTCTAATCATAAGTTCTTTCTTGATCCAGTTACCAAGTGACAAATTTAAGTAGTCTGTCCAACCTATTTTTTCCATTAACCATGTCATTTTTAGCGAGTATTTCTGCAGAATTCAGGACTTTTCAGAAATAAATAAATTGCTTTACAGCAGAAATACCTGTACAATATATTACTTAGGGATACAGAAGTAGCTATCAAAAGAACAAAAGAGAAATATCTAAAAGTAGCTGTGTTTACAGTCTTACTCCTGGGCATATATCCAAACAAAGCTAATTCAAAAAGATACATGCACCCCTATGTTTATAGCAGCACTAGTCACAACAGCCAAGACATGGAAACAACCAAATGTCCATCAACAGACGAATGGATAAAGAAGATGTCATACATATACACAATGGAATACTACTCAGCCATTAAAAAAAAAAAACAAAAACAAGATAACACCCTTAGAGTCACCATAGATGCAACTAGAGATTACCATACTAAGTGAAGTCAAATAGAGAAAGACAAATACTATATGATATCACTTATATGTGGGGATGAACCTATTTACAAGACAGAAACAGACCTATGGACCACAGAGAACAGACTTGTAGTTGCCAAGGGCAAGGGTGGTGGGGGAGGGATGGTGTGGGAAGCTGAGATTAGCACATGTAAACTATTATATATAGGATGAATGGACAACAGGGTCCTATTGTATAGCACAGAGAACTATATTTAGTATCCTATGATAAACCATCATGGAAAAGAATATAACTGAATATTATATATATTCAATCACTTTACTGTACAGCAAAAATTAACAGCATTGTAAATCAACTAAACTTTAATTAAAAAAAAAATGCCTGGGTTCAGAATTTGGGCCTAGGGACAGAGACAGAAAACATTATCTTGCATTACAAGCTCTGCTGTTCTACATGTTTGGTCATCATGTTAATGTATTACTTTATTTTAATCTCTTGTGCTGTCACACTCAAAAAAAGAAAAATGAGGGCAAAAAAGGGGAAAAAATTACATTATTCACAATATCAACAAAGCACTACAAAATAAACTTAAAATGTCAAACAGCTATGTAAGAAACTATATATATTTAATTAAAGATATAAAAGAAAATATAAACAAGTAGAGAGCAAAACTGAGAAGGCAATGGCACCCCACTCCAGTACTCTTGCCTGGAAAATCCCGTGGACAGAGGAGCCTGGTAGGCTTGCAGTCCATGGGGTCGCTAAGAGTCCGACACAACTGAGCAACTTCACTTTCACTTTTCGCTTTCATGCATTGGAGAAGGCAATGGCAACCCACTCCAGTGTTCTTGCCTGGAGAATCCCAGGGACGGCGGAGCCTGGTGGGCTGCCATCTATGGGGTCGCACAGAGTCGGACATGACTGAAGTGACTTAGCAGTTAGCAGAGAGCAAAAACAAACTTCTGGAAGAAAAGTCAAGTTAAACATGTGACAGGAAGTGTACATATTTGGAAGGGTTGACCATCCATGACTGATAACAGAAGTCTCAATTCTGGACTAAATAAATTAAACAGGTAAATGGCATACATTCTAATTTTATTTTTTAAAACCTTTATAGACCACAGTTTCAGTAATTTTTAAGTTAAATTTTAATAGCAAAATACTACAAAACCACTGTGTTTAGAAAAGGCAAAAAAAAGTTACAGATTGTAGCATAAATGCTACAATTTCCCAAAGTGTGAATACCAATTTAATGGGAAAGTATGTTAAAGAGTCACCAGGGAGAAACACAAAAATTCAATAAATGTAGATTTCTTACATAACATCTCAAATGTTAAACTCTGAACACAATGTACCTATGATCTTTGTTCACCATAAATGAGGTGATGAATTTCTTTCTTTTCATGCTGCTCCTAAAAGCAAAAGCAGAGAGTTTAAACAAAATGAAAATCTTGAGTAAAGCTCAAATCATTTAAGTGTACAGGCATACCTGGGAGATATTGTGGGTTGGGTTCCAGACCCCCACAAAAAAGCAATTGTCACCATACCGTGATTCATATGAAAGTTTTTGGTTTCTCAGTGCATATAAAAGTTAGGCTTACTCTAACTTCTAGTCTACCAAGTGTTCAGTAACATGATGTCTCAAAAAACAATGTACGGACCTAAATTTAAAAAGACTTTATTGCTTAAAAAATATTAACCATCGACAAAAGTCAGCAAGTCATTATCTTTTTGCTGGTGGATGGTCTTGCCTTGATGTTGATGGCTGCTGACTGATCTGAGTGGTGGTTGCTGAAGGCTAGGGTCACTGTGGTAATTTCTTAAAATAAGACAATGAAGTTTACCTCATCAACTGACTCTTCCTTTCACAAGTGATTTCTCTGTAGCAAGCAATGCTGTTTGATAGCATTTTACCCATAGAAATCCTTTCAGCCTCCTCAAATGCTGCAGCTGCTTTATCAAATAAGTTTATAATGTATTCTAAATCTTTTGTTGTCATTTCAATAATCTTCACAGTATCCTTACCAGGAGTAGATTTGATCTCAATAAGCCACTTTCTATGCTCATCCCTAAGAAGCAACTCCTCATCTCTTCAAGTTGTATCATGAAATTGCAATTCAGTCACATCCTTTGGCTCCTTTTTGAATTCCAGTTCTCTTGCTATGTGCATCCCGTCTACAATTATCTCCTGCACTGAAGGCTTAAACCTCTCAAGTCATCCACGAGCGTTGAAATCAACATCTTCTAAACTCTTGTTAATGTTAATAGTTGCACCTCTTCCCATGAATCACAAATGCTCTTAATGGTATCTAGAAGGGTTAAAATTTTTCAGAAGGTTTTCGATTGAGTTTGACCAGATATATCAGAGGAATCGCTATCTATGGCAGCTATGACTTTATGAAGTGTATTTCTCAAAGACTTGAAAGTCAAAATTACTCCTTGATCCATGGGCTGCCAAATGGATGTTACATTACTAGGCATGAATATATCGTTAATCTTGTTGTATATCTCCAACAGAGCTCTTGGGTGACTGGGTGATTGTCAATAAGCAGTAAATATTTTGAAGAAAATCTTTGTTTTTCTTTTTTTCCCTTTTTTTTTTAAGCAGTATTTCTGAACAGTGGGCTAAAAATACTCAGGAAACCATGTTGTCAACAGATGTGCTGTCATTCGGGCTTCATTGTTCCATTTATAGAGCACAGGCAGAGTAGATTTAGCGTGATTCTTAAGGGCCCTGGGATTTTCAGAATGATTAATGAGCATTGGCTTCAACTTCAGTCATCAGCTGCATCAGCCCCTAACAAGACAGTCAATCTGTCCTTTGCAGCTTTGAAGTCAGGCGCTGGCTTCTCCTCTCTAGCTATGGAAGCCCTAGATGGCATCTTCTTTCAACAGAAGGCTGTTTTGTCTACACTGAAAATCTGTCATTTGGTGTAGCCACCCCCGTTCATTTCCTCAGCTAGATCTTCTGGGTGACTTGCTGCAGCTCCTACACCAGCACTCGCTGCTTTGTCGTCCCACTTTGTTGTTAGGGAAATAGCTTTTTTTTTAAAAAAAAAGCCACACACCAATCACGGCTAGATTGAACTTCTTTTCTGCACCTTCCTTACCTTTCTGAAGCTTCATAGAATTGAAGACAGTTAGGGTCTCACTCTGGATTAGGATTTGACTTAAGGGAATGTTGTGGCTGACTTGACCTTTTATCCAGAGCACAAAAACTTTCTCCATTTTAGCAATAAGGCTGCTTTGCCTTCTTATCATCTGTGCTTTTACTGGAGTAGCTCTTTTAATTTCCTTCAAGAACTTCTCTTCTGTAGGAACTCCCTGTTAGTCCAGTTGGGTAGGGCTCTGCACTTTCACTGCCAAGGGCCCAGGTTCAATTTCCAGTCAGGGAACTAAGATCCTACAAGCTGCTTAACCAGGAGAAAAAAAAAAAAAAAAAGAACTCTGTATACACAGCTTGGGTAACTGGCACAAGGGGACTAGCTTTATGCCAGTCTCAGCTTTGGACATGCCCTCCTCAAGAAGCTATATCATTTCTAGCTTTTGATTTAAAGCAAGAGACATGCAATCTTTTCTTTTATTTAAACACTTAAAGGCCTTGTAAGGGTATTAATTGGACTGGTTTTGATATTTTTGTGTCTCAGGGAATATGGAGACCTGAGGAGATGGTGAGAGACAGGAACAGCTGATCAGTGAACAGCCAGAATACACACCATATTTATCAGTTAAGCTCATTGTCTTCCACCCTGTTGTCCCCACAAGATCACAATAACATCAAAAATCACTAGTCACAGACCACCATCTCAAATATAATAATAATGAAAAAGCTTGAAATACTGCAAGAATTACCAAAATGTGACTCGGAGACACAAAGTGAGCAGATGCTGCTGGAAAAATGGCACAACAGACTTGGTGGACACAGGGTTGCCACAAACCTTCAATTTTTAAAAACGTAATATACTGTGAAACATAATAAAATGAGGTATGCTGGTATAAGGGGACCCATCAAAAAGGATTAGAAATAGAAAAATATAATTGGTAGGTCAACCTTGCTCTCCCCAGTTCTACATGGAAGGAAAATAACAATGCCAAATGAAACAAAATAAGATAGTATGATTTATAAGGTTATGCTGTATTAAGAATGTTACATACTTTTCAAAGTGTTATCCTGGTGGGCAAATGTGAAAGAAACTTACTGGGATGTTGCAAGCTCCAATTTAGAAGCATTTCATCAGCAAAACTCAAACGATAACTTTTAAAGCATGAAGTCAGTTAACTTTAAAATAACTACTCTAACAGGAGGCACTGTTGTACTGTAAAACTAGCAGAGTTCAGGAAGACCTGAGGCTGAACTACTGTAACTCTGCCACTTATTAGCCAAAAGGCTTAGGGACATTGCTAATTTTTCTGAGACTCAGTTACCTCATCTCTAAAATGGGAGTCCTAATTCTTAGCATATAGGATAACTGAAAGGATTAAATCAGAATATATGGAGTTCTGACAGAAAGCCCACATGAAATAAACATGGACAAAAAGGACTATCCATCTCTGGAAATACATTTCTATAGCCAGTATCTTTTATACTTTCAAGTTACATCACAAATTAGTTACTTCATCACATCTTGAAAGATACTTAAAAGATTCTGCTCAAACTCTGCTTGAGAAACTGCATGGTGTAAAAAAGAAAAAGGAAAGACTCAGTTCAGTAATCTGGGCAGAGCCCAGCTCTGCCTCTCATCAGCTGGGTAGGACTGGAGCAAGTTACTCTCCCTTTTCTGAACCTGTTTCCTCACCTATCAAATAATGATGCTGATGTCTAATTAGAAGAACTGTCATGCATACTAAGGGAGATATGTGTAAAATACATCCCTTTAACTTCTTTTATTCACCAATTACCAGACAATACTTTAAGTCTTGTTATATAAAATATATAACACAAAATTAGGGAAGGCTAGGTGGCAGTAGTGGTAAAGAACCTGCCTGCCAATGCAGGAGACCTAAGAGTTGTGGGTTCAATCCCTAGGTTGGGAAGATCCCCTGGAGGAGGGCACAGCAACCCACTCCAGGATTCTTGCCTGGAGAATTCTATGGACAGAGGAGCCTGGCGGGCTACAGTCCATGGGGTCTCAAAGAGTCAGACACAACTGAAATGGCTTAGCACGCCCACAACACAAAATTAGATCAGAACCCAGTTTTTATTTTAATCTTCTTCAAAACATATCTAAATCCTAAGTCATACCAAAAATTTGCCAG
Organism: Bubalus kerabau; assembly: GCF_029407905.1. Classification (NCBI taxonomy): domain Eukaryota; kingdom Metazoa; phylum Chordata; class Mammalia; order Artiodactyla; family Bovidae; genus Bubalus; species Bubalus kerabau. Next base: position 27,767,833 of record NC_073632.1, on the reverse strand, counting down.
GGGGAAGGAGTGATACTTGCCATGTATTTTTTTCTACAGGAATTACCAGTTTCTCCTTTAACGTCTTTCACTGAAAAAGCAAATTACTATTACAAATTACATGTTATTTTTGCAATTCAATAAGATCATTCAAGAAAAATTGACTGCAGATCTTCTATATACTAGACACTCTTGAAGATTCTTAGGGATACACACAGCAATAAGCAAGATCTATAAAACTCCCTGCCTTCATGGAACTCAGAGGAATTGGCCAAAGGCCACCACACAGGGCCATAAATGTACTTAGTTACCTTCTAGATATAGCATCCAACAACCAGGAACTTGCTCCGTTTAGTACAACAACTAACTCGCTGTGGTCACAACAAAGAAAATCCGATAGGAACAATGACATGGAAGGTGGAATAAAGTTCCAACTTGTCAGCTTTCTACTTTGGAACAGAACAACCGTTCTCACCACATGGAATGATCTTGCCCCACCTGCTTGCTTTCTCGCCAAGGTCAACCTACATCCAAAATAATTCCAAACTAAAAATTAGACTCATTTTCATTACTTCTAAAGGAAAGCACTTAATTTTACCCCAGATAACATGAAGTCTAGAAAGATTTTCAAATCATTCCTTAAACAGGTTTTTAATATTAGAAGCTTCTTATAATCACAAAAGAATACATGCAATTTTTAGTATATAACTTAATTTTATAGTCTACCGACCGCAAAATATAAACTGTCCTCAAAGATCAAACACATGTTAAATCAGTAATCATTTTCAGCCTAATATCCTTGCATAGCCAGGGAGACATATAATTTTCATCTGGCCATAGTCTTTGATTACATGTTTTCACTAAAAAGCTTATTTAGAGAGTGAAAGTGAAGAACAGAGAAAGACTCCTCATTTGTTTTCAGACTAATAGATCATAGATGTTCAGATACATACTTTATAGAAAACATTTGGGTTACATTATAATATATGTTCTAGAATAAAAGCTCTATCATACTATTTGTTCAGAACCATAACAGAAAATGTGCTTTAATTTACAATAATGGAGCCAGGCCCCTCTACAAAAACCTGGTGATATCAAGCATGAAATTTGGTTTAAGAGAGGCCTCTAGTGGTGATAGAAGTTACTAGCTCCTCTTTCCGCCCCCCGCCCCGCTCAACCCCTACTCCTGGGTCAAGTCTAATTCTCACTCAATTCTCCCTTCTCCCTCACAAATATAAAGCCTCAAGCAAAACAGCTAATATTCAATCACTGAATTACTCAATGAAGTCCAGAAATCAACTAAAAAGATGGATGTAACTGGTAGTACTGCACCATTATGGATTCTCTAAGGGCAAATTCTCCAACTTTGTCATAAAACCAATTTAGAACCATTCAGTGCAGAGAACAAACCTTAGTATTACCTTGCTAGGCTAGAACTCTCAATAAAAGTGAAATCTATGGTAGTCTAAGGCAAGCCTATCACGATAAAAACAAACACAACAACGTAAGAATTAAAATTCCTAAAATACAACCCATATGTTCTTATGTTTATCTTCAGTGGTACAATGGGTCTTCTAAAGATGTTTTGCACTCTTCACAGTTAACACTAATTAACACCAGGTGCAAATACAAAGACTAAGCAAACTTGGTTCTTTATACATAAATTATATTCAGATGACCATTTAATGCCTTCCCAGTTTCATTCCTACAATGTCCCTTGGATTGAGTATAGAAGCACCCTCTGTTCCCAAAACCCTTCCACACCCACCCCTCCCTGCCAGCCTGAGAACCTGCCTTACCTTAATCTAGGGTCCCAGTGAAGTCTTTTGAATCAGGAATGGAAAAAACTAGGGTGACTGGGTAGGATGATAGGATGGTAAAACTAGGAACACTGAGCCCTCCCTCCTAACCGTGGTCCCTCCCTTGCCCCAGCTGAATTATTTCGTTTCTGTCCCACACTCTAGTAATGCTGAGGCCCTGACCTGCTCCTTTGATAGCCTAAACTCAAAAATACTGAGACTACAACTGCCTCAGAATGAAAATGTTAGTCACTCAGTTGTGTCTGACTCTTTATGAGCCCACCAGGCTCCTCTGTCCACGGGATTTCCCAGGCAAGAATACTGTAGTGGGATGCCACTTCCTTCTCCAGGGGGATCTTCCCAATCCAGGGATAGAACCTGGGTCTCCTGCATTTCAGGCAGATTCTTTACTGTCTGAGCTATGAAGGAAGCCCACAATTGCCTCAGTATGTAGCCAAGGAACAACCATTTGCATCTATGGACACATCATTATCTTTTGTTACAACACTTAGGTTTAAGAGAGAAAGGAGAGGGAAAGCAAAAGAGAGGTGGAGAGAAAAGTGAAGGATGTAGAGAAGATTCTTTTTATGTCACGTCCTAATTTTGTTTAAAATACAAAAACACCTCCCATGTAGATTATACTCATAAAAAGTAGATTATAGCTGGGGGTGAGAGTAAGATTTCAACACAGTATTTTGTACCCACAGTGCCCTTGAACAGAGAAAACCCCAGATCAGAAGCAGTGCCTAAGAGCTGTGATGGATGCAGAAGGCACAGACCTCTCCTAGGACCAGCAGGAAGGCCCAAGGGAACAGGCCCAGACCAGCCTCTTCCAGCTCTAAATTCCATGATCATGACCCACCTGCAATGCAGACAAGGAAATAACGAGAGAAAGGTTCTGAAAAGCCCAAATTGATATCATAAGGTTTGAAGAGTGAAGCATGTGGTCTCAGTTCATGGGAAACACTGCAGACCTGCCCTGGCCAATGTACATGTTTTGGTTACAAAGTTTGGTCATCTGGATCAACATGACAGCAAAGAAGAGGATAAAAGGAAATTTAAATTTAAAAAGGCCTAAAACCATAAAAATTAAGCACAAAAACATATCAATGAAGCAAACAGCTAAATACCTCAACAAATGTAACTGTCAATACAGCATGACAATCTGAGTTCATTGGACTTGGTTTTTCTTGGTTTTGGGGGGCTTCTTCTTCTCAGTTTTAATATTTGTATTGAAGTATAGTTGATTTGCAATGTTGTATTCATTTCTGTTGTGCAGCAAAGTGATTCAGTTATACATATATATACTTTTTTATACTATTTTCCATTATGGTTTCTCATTGGACATTGAATATAGTTCCCTGTGCTATCCAGTAGGAACTTGTTCTTCTCCACTCTATACATAAAAGCTTACATCTGCGAACCCCAACCTCCCACTCCATCTCTCCGCCAAACTCCTCCCTCTTGGCAACCACCAGCCTATTCTCTTCTGGACTGTTATTTTTAAGAGATGAAGTTATATACATCATATTTTCTTTGCTAAAATGTTTTAGAAATTTTGACATCCAAAAGGTTCAGTTCAGTTCAGTCACTCAGTCATGTCTGACTCTTCTTTAAAAGTTGCTACAAATAATATATAGTGATTGAGTGTTGAGTGAAAGTCGCTCAGTCTTGTCCAGCTCTTCACAACTGTATGGACTATACAGTACTTGGAATTTTCTAGGCCAGAATACTGGAGTAGGCAGCCTTTCCCTTCTCCAGGGGATCTTCCCAACCCAGGGATCAAACCCATGTCTCCCGCATTGCAGGCAGATTCTTTATCAGCTGAGCCACAAGGGAAGCCCAAGAATACTGGAGAGGGTAGCCTATCCCTTCTCCAGCAGATCTGCCTGACTCAGAAATCGAACCAGGGTCTCCTGCATCACAGGAGGATTCTTTACCATCTGAGCTATCACAGAAGCCCACAAAGAATATATAGTTGCCATCTATATAAAAAACTATCCTAAGAAGTCATTTCTCAGAAATTACAGATGGCTGATGTTTACTGCAGTCAATTTCACTTTGCTTTTCAGAATAGATATATTGGTCTTATTGTAAATTGATTCAAATGAGTAAATTCTATACATCATTATGAAAAATGTATTTTAAAAAAGGTCAACTTAAGACTTAAGTGTTTTAGAATAAATTTGAGGATTTATTCATAGAGCAATATTATTGAGTTACTTTTCAAATTTTTGTATAAAGCACCAAGAGTAAGAAAAAGCACCAAATTCAAAACATTTCAATACTATAATGGTTTTCGTAGCATATTGTCAAACTTTCTCTTGCTATCACTCCTAATAATTTTTCGATAATTTGTTATCAAACACCAAGCATCCAGCCAGGCATTGTTTCAGGTACTGAGAGTTCAGCATTGAGCCAACAGATAAAATCCCTGACCTGACAAAATTTACCTCCCAATGGGAGAAGATCAACAATACAAAAGTTACATAATATGTTAGATCTTGTTCACCTTTCTAGAGGAAAACAAAGAGATGAAAGGGAGTCTTGGCAGGAACAATGGGATTCAATATTTATAAATAAGCTGGTCAGGGAAGGCTTTCATGAGAAAATGATATTTGAATGGTGACCTAATAGAGTCCCTTGTTTGAGAGTGTCAACTTTAAAAACAAAAACAAAAGCATAATGTGAGAGTTGAGAGTTAAGCTCTATTTGGGGCAAAATGAGGACTATAGCCCGGGAGGCAGCACCCCAGATAGCTCTGAGAAACTGCTCCAAAGAGGAAGTAGGAGAAGGTCAGTACATATGTGATTTTGGTGAAGGGGAAGTACACGCAATCAAGCACATAATTTTGCAGATTTCTGCTAGTCACAATGAGCAGTCACCGCCATGAAGGATTTTAATGCTTTCACAGATATAAGGAGATACAAGAATTGGGCTCATAAAGTCGGCTCCTCAAAATATCCAACTATCTGAAAACCTGTTCTGCCAGTTATTCTCGAGCACAGAGTGCTTCCCTTCTGCCCTCCACACTGAACTCCTTTCAAGAGATAGTGAAAATCAGCAGCTGCAGCAGCAGATGATTTAATCCTTGTAGAGGTATATGGCAAGTGCCAATTTGTAGTTGACAAGAATCAATCAGGAGCATTTCCTGAAGAGTGGATGGGCAGTGAGGTGTGGAGTGCAGTGAGATCGGGTGAATCCCTATAGACGATTAGGAATTTGACTTTTCCACTGAATTGAATGGGAAACATTGATGCCTTTTGAGACTAGAAGGGATATTATATGACTCACGTTTCAAAGGATCACCCCTGCCTCTGGCAAGGATAGGACACAAGCAGGGACAGTGGTTAGGAGGTTGTGGCCAAAACCCAGGAGAGAAATGTTAGTGGTCTGGACTAGGATCAAGGGTAATAGCAGAAGTGATGGTCAGATTTTGTACATATTGTGTAGACAAAGCCAGGAGGGTCTGCCTTGGAATTAAATGTGGGAAAGCAGAGCAGGAGAGAAAGAGAGAAATCAGAGACTCCCAAGATATAAAGGAAGACCCTTATTTATTTCAATAATTAGCATTATTTAATCTTCAGTGCTGGGAAATTTTGAAGGCAAAAGGAGAAGAGGGTGGCAGAAGATGAGATTGTTAGATAGCATCACTGACTCAATGGTCATGAATTTGAGCAAACTCCAAGAGACACTGAAGGACAGGGAAGCCTGGCATGTTGCAGTCCATGGAGTTTCAGAGAGTCGGACACAACTTAGCAAGTGAACAACAAAAAATCTTCAATTAAAGTGTAAGCATATCAAATTAGGTGTCAATTTTCTCTATAAACAAGTGGAAATCACCTACACTTTGTAAATGGTCATTTCTTATTTCTTTTTGCAGTGTTGAATGTTGTATTCTCAGTTGAATGACAATGAAAGTGAAAGTGACAATCACTCAGTGATGTCTGACCCTTTGTGACCCCATGGAGTCCATGGAATTCTCCAGGCCAGAATTCTGGAGTGGGTAGTCATTCCCTTCTCCAGGGGAACTTCCCAACCCAGGGATAGAACCCAGGTCTCCCACATTGCAGGCAGATTCTTTATAAGCTGAGCCACAAGGATACTGGAGTGGGTAGTCTATCCCTTCTCCAGGGGATCTTCCTGACCCAGCAATCAAAACAGGGTCTCCTGCATTGCAGGTGGATTCTTTACCAGCTGAGCTACCAGGGAAGCCCATATGATTCTTGAAATCTCAAATGTCTTTCAAAGCCCATCATTCTCCTGCCAAAATCCAATTCTTGTTTTTCATGGGCAATTACTCTGAATTTCTACTCATTAAAGAAGAATCTTCATTTCCAGCTGGACAGCACCTCAGGGGCTAACTCTGCGCCTGTCCACTGCTCTGTTAGCTTGCATCTCACTTCTAAATGCCTTTGAATGAGGTCTGTATCTCAACAGGGAAAACCATCCCAGCCCTTAGTTTAATGTTAAGGCACAGCACTTAGACACTGTTCTCACTCCTGGGAAGAGCAGAGCTACCGCCCTTGGGATGAGAGTTCCTGTGCTCATCTGTGTGACAGCTGAGCTGGGTTAAAACAACATTTAATGACAAGAGAAACTTACCTTGGCCAGAGCACACCACAGCTTTCCCTGAGTCTACACAAACTCCACTACAACCCAAATTCAAAGAAACTCATCAGTGGGAAAACAGTGCTTTTTCTGTGTATTCATTTTTTTCTTCTTTTACCTTCTTCTGAAGGATAACATACACACAAAAAAGCACATAAATGAACTTTCTGCTCAGTTTTCAAAACTGAACCTATATAACCAGCACCCAGAACAAGAAACTGTTACAGCATCCCATACTTCTCAGGCCCCCTCCTGATTAACCACCATATGACACTTACCTGACTCCTAACACCACAGATGAGTTGTATCTGTCTTTGCACATTATATAAATGGAACCATACAGTATGTACTCACTCAAATCTAGCTTTTTTAAGTCAGACTGTTTGTGAGGTGAATACACATTGTTCCATTAAATTTGTTGGTAATCCATTTTCACTGCTGAACAATATCCTATGATAATGTTTCCATCCTCTGGCTGGTGTGCATCTAATAGAGTGAAGCACTATGAACATTCTTGAACTTATCTTTTGTAAATTTCTGTTGGGTATATACATAGGAGTGGATTGCTGGGTCATAGCAATCAGCTGGATAATGCCCGACTAATTTTTAAATGGTCGTAACAACTTAATATTCCCAACAGCAATATATGAGAGATAGATTGTTCTATATCCTTGGCCACACTTGGTTCTGAGGAGTACTTTTCGTTTTACCCAGAATGGTGTGTTTAATGGTATCACATCGTATTTGTGATGAGACGGCTGGATGGCATCACTAATGCCATGGACATGAACTTGGGCAAACTCTGGCAAATAGTGAGGGACAGGGAGGCCTAGTGCTGTAGTCCATGGGGTCACAAAGAATTGGAGATGACTGGGTGACTAAACAACAATATTGTGTTTTTAATTTGCATGTCCTGATGACTAAAGAAATTGAGCAGTTTACCCTATGTTTACCAGTCATTTGGATATATTCTTTCATGAAGTGACTTATCAAGACTTGCACCCATATTTCTACTAGGATGTCTTATTTTTCTTTTGATTGTAACAGTACTCTATATTTCTGAACATAAATTTCCATTAAGTTTCTCCAAGTGTGTCAATGTATTTTTGAGGCCTTTTGATGAATAAGTTCTTTTTTTTGTTTGTTTTTTGTGTTTTTTTGGCCACACCACCTAGCTTGTGGGATCTTAGATCCCGGCCCAGGGACTGAACCCACACCCTCATCAGTGAAAGCACAGAGTCCTAACCACTGGACCACCAGAGAATTCCCAATAAATTCTTAACGAAATTAAACAAATGAAATCAAGTTTCAACAACTTATTTTAATCTTAGCATTTCTGAGTTTTTTTGTTTTGTTTTGGTCTAGTTAAGAAATCTTTGTACAAGATCATAAAGACATTCATCTGTTCTCCCAAGAACTTTATCATAGTCTCTCTCACAATTAGATTTGCAATTTTCTGAAACTGACATTTGTGTTTTACAAGTTAACATAATTATTTTCTGTGGTATCCAAAACAGCATCATTTACTGAAAAGTCCATCTGTCCTGTCTGAACTGCAATCACCTTTGTCCCGAATCAAATAACCAACAGGTCTGTTTCTGTACTTTTTATTCTGTTTCATTGGTCTATATGTCCACCTTTACACCAATACACTATTGTAATTCCTACAACCTTATAACACATTTTGCCTGTAACATATTTGACTATTAATTCCTCTAGCTTTATTCTTCTTCAAGATTGTAAGGCCAAGAATAGCCAAAGCAGTAATTAAAATACTATGTTCTTCTGTTTGGGTGGATCTTCTTTAATTTCTCTAAATATTTTGTGGCTTTTCTGCATAAAGTTTTTATACACACATCACTCCATTTCTCCCTAGGTGTTTGATTTTTGATGTTTTTAAAAATATTATCAACTTCTGAATTAATCATATTTCAAATTAATTTCAAACATTTCCATTATTATCAGATTTTAAGTATCAATTTCTGTGGCTGGTATATAAAAATACAATTGATTGTATTGACAATCAATATACAAAAATACAGTTGTATATTGACCTTGCTTCCAGGGACCTTGGTAAATTCATTTAATTCTAATAATCTTCCTGTAGATTCTACTATCTTTCTTATAAACAAGTCATGTTATCTATGGATAAGTTTTATTTCTTTCTTTTCAATCCATATAACTGTCATGTCTCTTGCCTTTAAATATGAGTATCCTATTGCAGTCTTGATCTCAAGGGGAAAATTGTCAAAATTTCACTGGGAAATTTTGTCCACAGGCTTTTTATAGTTATTTATGTAGAATTTTTTGTCAGATTAAATCTTGTTTATAAAACAAAGATAACTCTTTACCAAGTTAATATAGCAGAATTCCCTTTCACATTTGCAGATTGCTAAGATATTTGAACCATGAATGAATATTGACTTTTAATAAATCAATTTTTCTGTATTAGCAAGACAAAAAGATTATTTTCGCCATTTTCTGTTCAGGTGGGGAATTGTATCAACCCCTCTGTGAATGTGGTCTCAAACACCCCTTGCTCATTTGAAATAAACCCTCACGTTGGCCTTTTCAATTGCTGGATTTGATTTTCCAGTGTTCTGTTTCTCATTTTCCCATCTTTGTTCACAAGAAAAATGTGTCTATATTTTTGTTTTATATACAGCCCTAAACAGGTATGATACAAAGATCAAGCTGGTTATATAAAAGGAATCTGTAAGTTTTCCCTCTTGTTCTACCGTCTGTAAAACTTTGCTTAAATTGTGTTTTACAACACTGTAAATCAACTATACTTCAATTTAAAAGAAAAAAAGTGCTGTGTTTTAAAGAATTCCCCATTAAAGCCATTTGGGCCTAGGGCTTGCTTGTATTTGCTTGATAAAAATGGATTCAATTTCTTTGATACCTGATTATTCTGGTTTTCTAGTTCCTCTTTGATTAATTTTGAAAAATTTATCTTTTCCCAGGTATTTGTCCATTTCACCCGAAACTTATTTGTAAAATTATTCATAATATCTTTTCATTGCCTTTCTAATGTCTGTAGACTGCCATCATTCTTAATTATACCTAGTATTTGTCACTTTGTTTGATCCATTTTTTTCATTAATCTTGTTAAAGATTTATCAGGTGTATTACTCAAATAGTCTTGTTAAAAGTTTATCAAGTATATTAGTCTCTTCAAAGATCTGAAGTTTATTAAATATATCTATTGCACATTTTCTGTTTCATTGATTTCAACTCTTTATTATTTAATTCCTTCTTTCTCTAGGTTTGATCTTTTTTCTGGAGATGGACACTGAGATTAATTTTTTTGTTATTATTTTTTTTCCTAAATAAATGTATCTACAACTATTAAGTTCCCTCTCAGCATGAGCTTAGCTGAATCATTAAACTTTTGATAGGTAGTATCTTCATAACCATTCAGTTCAGTATCTTCTCTAATTTTTGTTACAATTTTTCTTTTACAACCCATGGCTCTTAAAATATAAATTATTTAATTTGCAGGAAGTTGGGGCTTTTCTGGATGTCTTTTTTTTTTCCTCTCAATTTCTAACTGAATATTACTATTGTCAGAGAACACATTCTAAATGAGTTCAAACTCTGAAATTTGTTAAGGTTATATTTGAAGTGAAGTGAAGTCGCTCAGTCTTGTCTGACTCTTAGCGACCCCATGGACTGCAGCCTACCGGGCTCCTCCATCCATGGGATTTTCCAGGCAAGAGTACTGGAGTGGGTTGCCATTGCCTTCTCCAGGGGATCTTCCGGACCCAGGGATTGAACCCGGGTCTCCCACACTGTAGGCAGACGCTTTACCATCTGAGCCACAAGGGAAGCCCATAAGGTTATATTTATGTTCTAGCATCTGGCCACTTTTGACAAATGTTCTGTATTCAATTGAAAAGAATGATTTCTTGCATAGTTGGGTGCACAATGAGCACAAGTTTACTAACTGTTCAGATCTTCCATACTACCGATGTTGTCTCCTTGCCTGATCAGCCTTTAAGAGACGGGTCAAAGTCTCCCCCTGTGATTGTGGATATGTCTATCTCCTTTGATTTTGTTTCCTTTGCTTTACCTATTTTGAAGCTATGCTATTAAGGACATGACAGATTCAAGAATGTGACATCCTCTGGTCAATAAATCCCTTCAGCATTATGAAATATTTCTTTTTATTTTTAGTAACACTTCTTACCTTAAATTTTTATTCAAAATTAGTATAACTATAGCAGCTTTCTTTTTCCATACTTTTCTAATTTTTGTGTCCTCATACTTATGGTATGTTTCTCTTTTTTTTAATGTGTTATTCTCTTTTTACTATTTATTTGCTCCAGGTCTTAGCTGTATCACATGAGGTTGTTGACCTTGTTTGCGGCATGCAGGATTTTAGTTGCAGCATATGGGATCCAGCTCCCTGACCAAGGATTGAACCTGGGCCCCCTGCACCGAGAGCAGAGTCCTGGCCACTGGACCACCAGGGAAGTCCCTAAAGTATATCTCGTTTAAGCTGCACATTTATCACTGTCATTTTTTAATAAAGTTTGCAAATCTCAGTCTTTTACTTGAATTATTTAATTCATCTGCATTTAATCTTTACAAAAATACCTGGATTTTTATCTGTCATCTTACTGTTTTCTATTGACACAACTGTTTTTTGTACATGTATTCCTCTCTTTCTTGTGGTCTAATCAATATTTTTATCAATCTATACTTCCCTTTTTAATTTGCTGGATATACAGTTTCACTATTATTTCAGTTGTTACTCTAGAGATTATAACATGTATCATTATATCTTTTAGTGAAAATGCACTGCTGATAAATTCTCTCAAATTTTATTTGTCTAAACTACTTATTTCACTTTAATTTTAAAGGAATGTTTTCACTGAGTAGAGAATTCTAGGTTGGCATCTCCAGCAATTTGAGATGTCATTCCATCATGTATATGGGTGTAATTTTCTTTCAATATATCCCTCTTAGTGGTTCATGAAGCATCTTGAATTTGTGGGCTGATGTTACAAAAGTTTCATGGGAAATACTTTTAGATATTGTATCTGAGCAATTCATTCTCTCTTCTCCTTTATCAATCTTGCAACAGATCTTTTGATCACACTACAAATGTCTTTTATGCTCTTTTCTATTTTAGTCTATTTTTTTTCTGTCTATGCTTCAGTTTAGACATTTTCTATTAACTTGCCTTCTAGTTCATTAATCATATCACCTGCTAAATTCAATATGCTTTTAAACACATCCATTGAGTTCTGTCAAAAAAATCTTTTTTGGTTCTACAATGCTTCACACACACACACACACACACACACCTACACACTCATTCCAATTTTCTAGAATAATTCTATACTTCTTACCTCTTTTGTTTCCTTTTTCTCTGTGTTCCTAAACATAATAATCATAACGTCCTCATCTGCTAACTCCAATATCTGGATCACCTGTGTTTCTGCTTTCTATTGCTTTATATTTCTCTTGGTTTTTGCTCAGTTGGTCCTGTCTCTTCATATACTTTGCACAATTTTTTTTATTGAATGCTGATTGTTAAGAGGTTAAAAGATGCTTGCTCCTTCAAAGAAAAGCTATGGCAAACCTAGACAGCATATTAAAAAGCAGAGACATCACTTTGCCAACAAAGGTCTGTCTAGTCAAAGCTATGGTTTTTCCAGCAGTCATGTACGAATGTGAGGTTTGGACCATAAAGAAGGCTGAGCACCGAAGAACTGATGTTTTCCAACTGTGGTGCTGCAGAAGACACTTGAGAGTCCGTTGGACTGCAAGGAGACCAAACTAGTCAATCCTAAAGGAAATCAACCCTCATTATCCACTGGAAGGACTGATGCTGAAGCTGAAGCTCCCATACTTAGGCCACCTGATGCCAAGAGCTGACTCATTAAAAAAGACCCTGATGCTGGGAAAGACTGAAGGCAAGAGGAGATGAGGGCAACAGAGGATGAGTTGGTTGGATGACATCACTGATTCAATGGACATGAGTTTGAGCAAGATCCAGGAGATGGTGAAGGACAAGGAAGCCTGGCGTGCTGCAGTCCATGGGGTCAAAAAGAGTCAGACACGACTGAGCAGCTGAACAGCAACAAGAGGTTCCAGGTGATGGGAAGATGCCTCCCTGCTCTAGGCAGATAGAGCATAAGGTAGATTACATTAATTCAATAAGGAACTGAGAAGGGTAGAGGTGCATGCAGGTTTGGGAAGATGTGATCTATTTCTGACTGCCTGTAAACAAAGACCTGACTCCACAGCTTTCAATGGAAAGTATGATGGGCCTTTGTCACTTCAGCCTCAAGTGACAGCTTGGCATTTCAGATCATTCTGCTTAGCTGCCATCATACAGAGTCCTAGAATTTGGCAAATATCTTGAGACAGAGACTATGTTTAAGACCCTTCAAGTTTCCAATTCTGTCCTTGAGTGAGTGAGTGAAAGTTGCTCAGTCATGTCCAACTCTTTGCAACTCCATGGACTATACAGTCCATGGAATTCTCCAGGCTAGAATCCTGGAGTGGGTAGCCTTTCCCTTCTCCAGGAGATCTTCCCAACCCAGGGATCAAACCCAGGTCTCCTGCATTGTGGGCGGATTTTTTACCAGTTGAGCCACAAGGGAAGCCCAAAAACACTGGAGTGGGTAGCCTATCCCTTCTCCAGAGGATCTTCCAACCCAGGAATCCAACTGGGGTCTCCTGCATTGCAGGCAGATTCTTTATCAACTAAGCTATTTACAACCCCATGAAAAAAGTTTCTATACACCTGGATTCTCAGCTTCTAATTGAGACAAAGTGGTATCCCCAGGTAAAGAGCAGCTGCAGGTCAGTGTCAATTTACCACTCATTTCAGGTCTTGCCACTCTCATCACTGCTGTTCTCAAACCACTCTGCTGCTGCTGCTGCTGCTGCTGCTAAGTTGCTTCAGTCGTGTCTGATTCTGTGTGACCCCATAGATGGCAGCCCACCAGGCTCCATCACCCCTGGGATTCTCCAGGCAAGAACACTGGAGTGGGTTGCCATTTCCTTCTCCAATGCGTGAAAGTGAAGTCGCATCCGACTCTTAGTGACCCCATGGACTGCAGCCTACCAGGCTCCTCCGTCCATGGGATTTTCCAGGCAAGAGTACTGGAGTGGGTTGCCATTGCCTTCTCCAAGACCACTCTACCCCTACAGAAAGCCCCAGGCCTCAGGGTAGGTCTCTGTCTCCTAAATACTTCAAAACTCAAGGATTTCTATTCTGCTTTCCAGTGGCTTCCAGCTTAACTGTTTAATATCAGATTTAGAATTGAGTAGATAAACTGACTATGGTTCTTAGGCCCACTGCAGTCCCCCAACTTTACGGTTTCTCTGAGCAACAATCAGAAACCCTGCTGTTTGGATGGACCTGGAGCACATCATGCTCAGTGAAATAATTCAGATGGAGAAAGATAAATACTTATACGTGGAATCTAAAAACTACACCAAACTAGTGAATATAACAAAAAAAGAACACACTCACAGGTAGAACAAACAGGTGGTTACCAGAGGGGAGAGGGAAAGGGTAAGAGAGGAGTAAAGAGGTACAAACTACTATGTATAAAATAAATAAGCTACAAGGATATATTGCACAGCACAGGGAATATAGCCAATATTTTATAACTTCAAATGGCATATAATCTATAAAAAGTCTGAATCACTGTGTTGTACACCTGAAGTTAATATAACATTGTAAATCAACTATACCTCAATAAAAAGTTAATTAAAAAAAAAAACAACTCTGTTGTTCTGTCTCCAAGCAACTATTCCAGTTTATAACTTTTAAACAATGCTTTAAAGCTTAAGCAAAAAGTATGACAACGTTTTAAAAACATAGTGAAATTCAGATCACGTTAACCAATGTTCCAGAGTCCTTGTACTATGCACAGTATGGTAATGTTTATGTTCAATAAATTATGTTTACCTTTAATAGGCTTTTTTTGATTAGGTATTCCAAGTGATGTATTTTGGTGTTGAGTTTAACATGTAATGAATAAAGCTGAGATCTAATTTTGTCATAAGACAAAAACAACCAATAAAACAGCACTAACTGAAAGAGATAGATGTAAATTTTGATTACTATAGAATTCATAAAAATAAAGAAAAGTTGAATTATTATTAAATAATCGAATTATTATTTAGTAGTTATTATTTAATAGTTGAATTATTATTATTAAACAAAAAAAATCTCATTTTTAAAATCAGTGTTTAGTTATAGGGCCCTCTTTCTTAAAATCATCTTTGATTCCTAGAAGATGCCAAGTATCAAAAATTTTCTTTTGTGCATGAAAAGAAAACTGAAGATGTACCATGATCAACAATGAAGAGAGGCACAAATATAATCAAAGTCATCAAGAAATGATAAGCTGGCTTTCACTACTATAACTGGAGGGTCATCAGCTAGAAAAATAACATGATGAAAGCATCAGTCAGAGGTTTGCTGCATCTCTTCATTGTTCAGTAGAGGCTTTTAGTCTCCTCTTTCATCATTGCCAGTCATACAGAGTCCTAAGGAACAGGGTCTACATTCCAGGATCGTACAAAGATGCAACCACTAGATTTAATAAAGGGTAGGGGTGGGGATGGGGTTAATGCTCACAGACACAAACTGATATAAATACAGTTTTCCACTTCTTTCTTCCTCTACTTCTTCTCACTTTACTTTCATGGTTACCAACTGGAGTGTTACTTCATTTGGGTTTACCATAAGCTGCTTCAAATTTTTTTACTATATAATGTATATAAATACTTAAATAAGGTTTACACATGTAAATATATGTTCCAACCATATATCAGTACTCTCCACTGCACCATGACATAGCATCATATGCTCATGCAAAAGCACCATTCACATTATAAATGTAAACCCCCAAGTGAGGGAGACACACAGCAAAAAAGAAGTCCACTCTGGGGCAGAGGCCATTGGCCCCTGTTTAACCACAATTTGGAACACTGGCTATTTGAAAGGAAACAATGTCTGACATGACTTGAAAATGCCTGCAAAAAGCGTTATTTTCATGTAGTTACAAGTAGCTCAACCTAAAACACTGCCCTTTATTATGAAAACTATAAATATAAGGACTTAGAATGTTATTGAAACCATTTGTAATCATCGCAAGTGTTTCCACAGTGTCCAGTGAGTCTACGGAACATTTACTGGAACAAACCTGAAATCTTCCTCTAAATTATGAAACAATCGCTACCTAAAAACACCCTATGCTATTGGAGAAGGAAAAGGCAACCCACTCCAGTATTCTCGCCTGGAAAATCCCATGGGCAGAGGAGCCTGGCAGGCTACAGTCTATGGAGTTGCAAAGAGTTGGCCATGACTGAGCGACTAAGTGTGCACAAACACCCTATGCTATACTTTTATAGCAGCAGTAACTGCGGGTTATTTTTATGTAATAACCTAAGAAACAGCCTATGAAAGCTACAAGAATGCCAAAACTCTTGAATATAATAAACGTGAAATACTCTCAGTCTTATGACTCATTTGCTATAAAAGTAGATCAAGAAAAATTACACGCAATGTGACCTAAACTTTAATAGATAAGATCATCCCATATACAAAAAAGAGCTTAACCTTCCTTATATACCAATTTAGTAACAGATGCACTCCAACTTATCTAGACATTAACGTGAAAGATATCAGTTACAGCCAATAAGTGAGAACTAAACTATAATCTTGAGAGGGGACTACATGAATCCTATTACCAGTAAGAACAAGATCAATGTCAACAAGCCAAAGTTCTTGAGACTACTTAGATAGAAAACTGTAAATCAGAGCAGCCAGAATCCCATGACATAACATGAACCTGTGATCCACATTATTAAAGTTATATAAAGACGTTGCTTTTAAAAAAAAAAAAAATCCACCTCACTTCTCTTTCGGAGAAGTAACAAAATGAGAATTCAGCCAAACCGTTTAGCTGGCTATATTAAACCTGGCTTACTGAACCATAACCAATAAGAAGTTTAAAAACCCAGGTGATTTCAACAGCCCTGATATGTTCTCATTTGCACTGGTCCATTATGCACACAAGTCAACCCGAGCTGGCTGCATGCAGAACAAGAGTTGTAATATTTTAAACACAGAACCGTGGGAAGGAAAAATCCTGAAGTGATTTGTTTCCTTGAGCAGCAAGCTCATACATTTCATTCAGGGTGTAAGTTTTGAAGTTTTAAAATCGGTTGAAAAGGCTCAGGAAGCTCACCATTTTAAAACAATTATTTGCAAGGACCCAACAAATTCGGGAAAGGGTTTTTGGTAAACAGATTTTGAAGAAAGGACACTACCAACGCTATATTCATACCTTGCAAACTGTATCCACATCCCAAGGTAGTATAGTCCTCAGATCAATGACCTCACAAGACACCCCGAGCTTCTCTTGAGCCATGGTAGCCACCTCTCGGATCACATGAACCTGAAAAAAAAACAGGAAAACAGGCAGAGGATGACCACAGAGAAAAGCTAGGTGAATTCTGACATTCTTAATAGAGACCGTGTTTAAGGTCAGAGGACTTAATTTGCAAGGAGAATTTCTTTTAGATGTAGAAGCCCAGTACTCCAACAAAATAATCAGATATAAACATCCAGAAAACAGCTGGAAAGAGATTCTTTGAGAAAAGGAAAGCAGTCAGTGCCAGAGATACTGATTCCAAGATACCAACACAGAGAAGGTTAATAGAGTCATAGGAAGAGGTTGAATTTCTAGAAAAGGCATGTAGGAGTAGTAAAGGGCAAAAATCACAGGACCCTGTAGATGACCCACATTAAAGAGGAAAGTAGAGCAATAGGGAGCTGAAGAATAGGAAGAGGAGGAAAAGAAAGAAGAAAAGGAGAAAGGAGGAGGAGGAGAATAAAAACAAGCAAAAAAATAGTTAAAGAAACAGAAAGAAAACCAGAAGACAATATATCCCAGAAACTAAAGAAAGGCTTCATAAAGACAGTAGTCAGTTGGTATCTCATACTACAGTGATATGAGATAAGGGTTGGATTTAGCAATTAGAAAGATTAGCAATATTAGCACAAATAGTTTTAACTAGTGGAAACAGAACTCATAGGTAAATACGTTTTTTAAAAAAATAATGAAGGAATTAAATGTAGGGAATAGAAAGTAGCTGCTCAAGTTTAATGATAAAAGAGGAAGATACACTGATATTTAAAGGAAAGGTGGCATAGAGAAAAGTACTGTTTTAAGTAGAAAAGAGAGAGACACATTTTGTTTTTAATAAGAAGGACATAGAAAGGAGAAACTGAAGATACAGTAGAGAGGGACTAGCTGATGAATAGCAAGCAGTCCTTGAGAAGGAGAAACAGAATATATTCTGAAACAGATTTGGAAAGGTAGGTGTGAAAACCAGACACTTCTTGGGAAACAAAAGGAAAAGTGGTAAGAACTGGCAGCAGAGGTGATGGTGTGAAGGAAAAGCAAGTTGCAGTTACAACCCAACACACTCTAACTTATCTACTAAAAGGAATGGCAAGGACACATGCTGAAGGTTAGGTTTTTAAAGGGGGACTTAGAAAAGGGGGAGAGCAGAAAAGGTTTGCAAAACCCACCGTGGGCACCATCATCAGATGTAACACACCAACCAGCATGGTTATGCCACAGGAGGTGAAAAACCACGAGGGCTGCCGCTCTCCAAGCCACAAGTCAGGTGCAGAAGAGAGAAGGAAGCTGTCGGATTGCAAATGATTTCATAATCTTCTTTGTATTTTACAGTATTAAATTTTCTAAAATAAGAAGTACCTCCTTTTCACAGAAAAAAAAAACAAACCCTGATCATTTCTTTTTTTTTTTTTAATTTTTATTGGAGAATAGTTGATTTACAATGTTGTGTTATTTCAGGTATACAGCAAAGTGAATCAGTTCTACATTTACATATATCCCCTCTTTTTTAGATTCTTTTTCATGTAGACCACTACAGAGTAAAGAGTACAGTTCCCTGTGCTATAACTGTAGGTCCTTGTTGGTTATCTATTTTACATACAGCAGTGTTTACTTGTCAGTCCCAAAGAGAGAGAGAAGGCTATGGCCAGAGAATGAGTCCTGAGCTTAAAAGTTTGGAAATAGAGCAATATGATAATAAGCTCTGAGGAAAACTAAGACAGATCAGCTCACTAGGGGAAGGTATGAAATAATGAGGCTGAACCAGTGGATGGGTCCATGTAGCCAGCAAAATAATCACAAGAGATGGAAACAGATGGGATGAAAACATCACTAACCATCAGGGAAATTCAGATCAAAGCCACGTGATATCACCTCTCACTTGTCAGCATAGCTATCATCAAAAAGAACACAAATAACAAATGTTGGCAAGGAAAAGGAGAAAAGAGATCCCTTGTACACTGTTGGAATGTAAATTGGTGCAACCGCTCTGGAAAATAGTACAAAGTTTCCTCAAAAGACTAAAACTAGAACTGCCATATGACCTGGCAATTCCACTCTTGGGTATACATACAAAAAAGAAAAAGAAAAACATTAATTTTAAAGACAATGCACCCCACTGGTCATAGCAACATTATCTACAATTGCCAAGGTATGAAAGCAACCTAAGTATCTATCAAAAGAATGGATAAAGAAGCTGTGAAATATATATACATAGATAGATAGACACACACTACTTAGCCATTAAAAAAAAAATGAATAAAATTTTGCCATTTGCAGCAACATGGATGGACTTGGAGGGCATTACGCTAACTGAAAAAGATCAGACAGAGAAAGACAAATACTGCAGGATATCACTTACATGTGGAATCTAAAAAATACAACAAACTAGTAAATAAAAAAGAAGCAGCAGCAGACTCACAGATAAAGAGAACAACTAGTGGTTACCTGTGGGGAGAGAGAACCACGGAGGGGAACTACAGGGATGGGGGATAAAAAAGGAGGGGGTTATTATGGGATTATATGAAGCTGTATGCATGAAACTTTTGAAAATTCTAAAGCACTACAGAATTTTTAAATCTTTAATTCAATAGCATAATTAGAATAATGGCCAAAAAAAGAAGATGGTATGTCAAAAGCAGCAACAAGTAGTGAGGATACCTAATGTGTGCTTCAAAAGAAAGCGTCTAATGAATACATTTTTGTAAACTATCAACATATTTTTAAAGGCTTCACCATATACATATGAATGGAAAGGCATCTTGCCTTCAACCAGAAATCAGTACCAGATACAGATATAGCATCAAACAAGATTTAAATATGAGAAATAAGGGAGACATTTTTAATGCTTCAGAGAATCAGAATTAAAAATAAGAGCTTCCAATGTGCAGAGCAGCAATGGAGACACAGACATTGAGAACAGACTTATGGACACAGCTGGGGGTGGGGGGGTACAGGGGGGAGGAAGGAGAGGCTGAGATGTACAGAAAGAGTAACACGGAAACGTACATTACCATATATAAAATAGACAGCCAATGGGAGTTTGCTGTATGAGTGAGGGAACTCGAAACCAGGGCTCAGTAACAACCTAGAGGGGTGGGAGGGATGTTCAAGTGGGAGGGGGCATGGGTAAACCTATGACTGATTCATGTTGATATTTGGTAAAAACCAACACAATATTGTAAAGCAATTATCCTTCAATTAAAAATAAATTATATATATATATATATATATATATATTTTTTTTTTTTAATGAGAGCTTCCACACACAAGATGGCATTACCAGCTGCTGTAATGGTTACTGACCTGAGTGCCCCAGGCAACTAGAGTAACATCACTCCCTTCTTGGATGACTTCAGCTTGGGAAAGGGGGATGTTGTATGGCTCTACAGGAACCTGCTCCACTGAACATAAAACAAGGGGGAAAAAAATGTAAGGTTAGTTATTCTTATGTGACATTTATGCAAAAAGAATATAAGAACTTCATTGTGGCAAAGCTTTATTTTATTTATTCTTCCTCCAAATTCCAGAAGTTATTTATAACTGAAATAGAATTACTATATGACAGGACTACACAGATGAAAAAGTATAATCAAATCAGCTATAGGGAAAAACTAAGAAAATTTTAATAAAGTCTGTTAGTCAATAATAATGTCAATAATATCATCAATATTGGTTCATTAATTATACCAAGTATATCATACATAAGATGCAAATAAAGGGGTATATGGGAACTCTGTAGTGTCTTCATACTTTTTCTGTAAACATAAAACAATACAAAAATAAAGTTTAAAAAGATTTTAATATGCCTGCTAAAACTTTATTGGACTGAATTAAGTTCTCAGATAACTTTTCTATCAAAGAGTAAAGAAATTTATGAGTGCTTGAAAAACAGAAAAAAAACACACATAATATGGCCTACTTTCTAAGTATATTTTATTTTTGCATCTTGCAACTATGGACACTTTCACCAACCACAGCAGAAGACAACACCTCAGTTTTCAAATCTGAATTCCGTAGACCTCAAAGAGACAAACTGAATCAGCTCCACCAAGCCAAAGGAAGAATACATCACTGGTACCCCAGAGAAAACCATTTCATGATATCTCTGCCCAACAAAGTACAAGTAACGGAGAGTTGATCAAACTCAAGAGGAAATGGTTTGATGAATTTTTAAATGAAACTGAGTAAATGAAATTACCCCCATGATGATGGGAAGTCTTCTTGAATTACCACATGAAGCAGGATAACAATGGAAGAGATAAGAAAAAAAAGGTCACTCCCTTTTCTTCATTTCCCCCCGAGTCCTTCTATTATCATTGTTATATGAATTTGCCTTATTTTGTTTTGTTTAAATTTTATTACAGTAGATTTACAATGTTGTGTTAATTTCTGCTGTGCAAATTATGTGAGTTTTTTTTTTTGTTTTTTTTTTTTTAAATTCAAGGAGCACAGAAGAGTAAAATAAAAGGTTCCCTCTGCTCTCCGGTCGGCCCTTCCAACTCCACTGTCCAGAAGTAATCAATGCCAACAATTTCCTGGGTGTCTGCAGTGGAAAGCTTTCACTCTTGCTGTTGTCCAGCAAGATAACAAGATCTTAAATATCTTTAAGACAAGATCTTAAATATCTTCCTATGATCCTTATGAAGCAGGGCCTCTTGTCCACTACAGAAGTCAGGTCTACATATTCACTTTCCCAGCTTCCCATGCAGCTAGGGCATAAAATGTGGGCTCTGCCCATCAAATGCAGCCACCCATGACAGACTGTGAATCAGAAGCCAATGACACAAGAGACCAGCAAGTATTCCAGAATCCTGGCAACTGTGGAGGCAGATCCAGCATCCAAGCTCGGCGGTATCAGTGATTCAGACATTTATACAGTCCCATGTCCACTGCCATCTGCTGGAATATCTTTGCAACACCAGTTATGCAGTGAAATTTGGGGTATTGAATCTAGATATACAGGGTTTCCCTGGTAGCTCAGTGGTAAAAATCCACCTGTCAATGCAAGTGACACGGGTTCAATCCCTGGGTAGGGAAGATTCCCTGGAGAAGGAAATGGCTCCACACTCCAGTATTCTTGCCTGGGAAATCTCATGGACAGAGGAGTTGGTGGGCTACCATCCTTGGGGTTGCAAAGAGTTGGACATGATTCAGTACACACAGAGACACACACACACAACCCTGGTTCTTAGGTACTCCAGGGATCTCTGAGATACTTGTTATCCTTTAATGAATCTTTTCTGCTTATCTTAGACAAAGTGGATCTCATCACTTAAAAATTAAAAACTCTGGCTGATTCACTATCTTTTCAGATATTTACAGTATGTAAGTATGCATACACAGTTAACCCTTGAACAATATGGTGGCTAAGGGCAAGGACTCTCCGTGCAGTCAAATATCTGCATACAACTTAGAGCTGATCCTCCACATCCTCAGATTCAACCAACTCTGGTCCTGCAGTAACACAGTAATGGGTACTGTCAAAAAAAAAAATCTGCATATAGATGGACCTGCACAGTTCAAAGATACATGTAAATCTTGTTTTCTTTCGACAAATATAATCACACTGTACATGCTATTTAGAACCCTTCCATAATCTCCTTTCCCACTCAACAGTATATCTTGGTGATATTTTCACATCAAAAGTATAATCTTGAAATCATATTTGTAAGTTAAAAATTATAAAATTTAATGGTGATGCTATTAGTGATATGGTAGAAAATTTTATTCCTTGTATTTTTGTATATTTCCAATCCAATTACTTGTCTTTAACCAGTGACAGAGAGAAATGAACATTTTAAATGATCAGTATGTTTAATGAAATAAATGAACAAATAAAATAGCAAAACTTATAAAACTACTTTTGTGGGTAAACCTCAACACAGATGACAATTAAGCCAAGAAACCTGACACATAGCTGTTAGAAGAGCATCAAAAACACTTTTTAAGGCTTTTTTCTCTGTGTGTGTGTATGTGTGTGTATCACACAAACTATGTTTATTCAGACAGATACTTCCAACTGTCTAAACCAAGAGTAGGCAAGTCCACTTTTGTAAACAATGTTTTCTTGGCACACAACCTCATCCTTTTATTTACATATTACCTATGGCTGTTCTCGCCCTTCCTCAACAAAGCTGAGTAGTTCTAAGAGACATCATGGTCTATACACCTATAATATTTATTGCCTATCCCTTTATAGAAAATGTTTCCCAGCCTCAGTTCCAAACAGTACTTTCAGAGGTTAATTACAGACCATTCATTGATGGCTTAAATCCAGTATCAGATGAATGGATGGACCAATGGAAATATGAAGGGATGGATGGACAAAGAAACAGTCAAATAGGAAAACAGACATATTCAACTGGAATAATATATTTTACTTAGCAGTTCTCAGCTGCTCAACTAAAGTGATGGTTAAGAACTACATTGATAACATCTGGCAAGCATGCCAAAGGTAGCACACAGGCTCCTCGCCATTATCAAGTCTTCTTTCCCCAGGCAGCAAGGTCTGCATGCCAAAAGTCAAGGCTGGAAGCCAGTACACGCTCCGCCTTGCCTATGAATCAGTGGCCACCATTCAAGAGCTCAGTCTTTCCCGCCTTGTAAATCAGTTGCCAGCTAGTAATTAGCAAATCCCTGGAACACACAACTCCAAGGGCTGGAGCACCGAAAGAAGTGGGTTGGCATCTTGGTCCACCTCCTTTGAAAAATTGCCAGTGAGTGACTAACTGCTGCATTGTATTCAACAAATTACCCAAAATAATAAGGCCTCATTACTTCAACAACTAATTAAGGGACAACATGGCAAATAAGGCATAATCTTCCATTAAAAAAATAGAAGCATGCCAAGAACAAGATTCAAGAAGACACATATTAAAAAGAACCTAAAAAAACCTCTCTCCTTAGATTTGCATAAATTTAGTCCTGAGAGGATAAAAATAGGATTACAATTTTATGGATTAAAGACCTAAATGTCGGGGCACTCTCCATGCCCCTTCTGATGTCTATGTCAGAACCTTTCTCTGTCCCTTTTCATACTTTAATAAAACTCTGCTATACAAAAGCTCTTGAGTGATCAAGCCTGGTCCCTGGTCCCAAAGCTAAATCTTCTTCTTCGGAGATCACAAATCCAACACCATTCACTGTAAGCTATCATCTTGGGAGCTCGTCTTGGATCTTCAGGACAAGGTAAGAACACTCAGAGCTCTAGCCTCTCTGCTTTCTCAGTATACACGTTTTCTGCTTTACTAACTCTTCAGTGTGCTTGTGTGAATGAATGACATGTCCTGCATGAAGCAAGTGATGAGCCCTTCTCTGCGGTTTCGTGGTGCCTCGTAATGACTGAAGGCAGTCCCAGAAAAGGGAGTTTATACCAACCTGCCAACACCAAGAAACACCCAATGTCCCTGCAAGAGGAGCAGCCAGAAATGGATGAAGCGTGTGGACCAAACTTCCCTTCCTCAGTCAGCTTTTTCTGGTCTCTTTGACCATATAGTAATTCCCCGGGAATTAGAACTACTAACCTAATCTGTTAGATCATGGACTTTCAAGGGACTTGTGATCCATGCTGTTACTATGTACTTTTACTTAGACACCATGTATGGAAGCGCATAGCCTTGCTAGGATCTGAAAGTTACAGGAGCACGTTTGGGAGCAAGGCAGAGCTCTAGCTCCAGGAACATCTCTCAGGCTAGAGGTCATGCTCTTGGCTGCCTGCCGCAGGGGCCAGCACCCTGAAAGTGAGTCTTTGTCACTGCTGTGCCTCCATCTATATGGATAGAAGCATTGCTGGTGACCATAAGGTTTTTGAGGACACAGATCAGGAATTGCAGGATCTGGTCAGATTGGAAGTACAATGGGCTTCTTCCTTTGGTAGTGCTAGCTCTTAGTGGATCAGAGGAGGCTCTCTGATGGCTTTTGTCTCAACTCCTTAGATATTATTTTGTGTGGAATCTGTGGAAATGAACTGGAAGGATTGGCCCTAGTAGCTCGAGGACAAAAATCACTTTTTCCTCTCTGGCCAACCCTCCACCACCTCTTTTGCTATACTGGTGTGGCGACACTCAGAAGGGACATCTTGGTTGGTCATCCCTTTACGACACACCATTTCTACTGCGGTCAGAAATGTAACTCAGGAATGTGCACAAGCACATATAAGACGGATGCTTCCCCTGGTGGTCCTAGCTTGGGAAACATTCCAGGAAAGCTACTCTGTTACACTCTGGATGGCATCAGAGAAAAGGGCAAATCAAACAAAGGTCTTAGTGGTAAGGAACTCGAAATCCATTTGGGATGCCATCAGATCTACCCCTGGTGCATCCCCACCCCACCTTGGTGGTAGAATCGGGGGGGACGAGTAAGATGCCTGCGTCAGTAAGGGACAAACTAAGTCCAACCAGGGAAGGAAAGCTTCAGCGGAAAGTCTGTCTACACCCCCATCTAGAGCAGAGAGGGACGTCTCCAGTGGAAAGCAGCCACGGCTGTGGATGTTGCTTTTTTCTTAGCTCCGGTTAGCTCCGGTTCCATAACTACTCCTTTAAAAGGTATTTTTAAAAAACTGGGAGAAGTTTGATCCCCAGAGTTTAAAAAAAAAGTCACACCTGATCTTCTGTGATACTGAATGGCACAATATCCTTTGGAAGAGGGAACACTGACTGGTTGAAAGGTCTCAATTATTACTGTTTTACAACTAAAACAGTAGTTAGAAAATAAGAGAAATGGGTAGAAGTGCCATATGTGTTGCTCTTTATCCCTCTTCAAGACATGCCAGACTTATGTCCTAAGGGTCCAGATTTGGGTGTGAAACCTTCGGCTCCCTCCTGTCTTCTAACTTTGCCCCTGTACCTGGGGCTCCCAACTGAACAGGCTGAGAGTCAGGGCATCCCTCCAAGGAGGGGTTGCCTCAGTCTCAGTAGAAATTCCAACAGTCTCAACTGTGGTCGGCCCTATTTAGAGGATCCAAAAAAGTACATAGAAGCCTTTACAGAACTAACTTTACTTTATGACCTTACTTGGAGAGATGTAATGTATGTGTTGGAATAGACACTGACCCCTCAAACACTTAAGAGTTTTGGAAGAAGCTACTACTTTTGGAGATGAATGGCTTGAACATGAGACAAGGGGAAATAGGGAACAAGAAATAACCCTCCTTCCTACTGGGAGCCAAGAAATTCCCATAACAGAGCCACTTTGTCAGATGAATTCTTGAAGGACTCAAGCGATTGTGCACTAAGACTTTAGACTATGCTAAGTTGGCTGACACAGAACAGGGAGAGAAGGAAATCCCTGGTAAATTCCTAGATAGACTACAGGAGGCTCTCCTCAAGTTTACTGACATTAATTCCAAAAATTCAGAGAGAGAAATAAAAGATAGATTTCTCACTCCGTCGGCTCCAGATATCCACCATAAGGTACCAGAACAGGTATATGGAACAAATCAGTCTTTAGATAATTGTTGCAACTGGCTCAGACAATCTATTATGGTAGAGAATATGAGGAGGAAAGGTGAAAAAAACAAACCAGGCAAAAGACTGAAGCCCCAAAATGGCTGTTAGACCAGCTATGAAACAGCCTGAGGGAAAATGCCCAGAGACCCAGGATAAAAAGGGATGGACTTGATATTACTGTGGATAGGAGGGGGCACCTCAAGTGGGATTGCCCTCAGGCATCTAAGCCATCCCTGGCTCATGCCCAGTCTGCAAAGGACCATACTGGAGAAGAGACTGCCCTCTGAAGGGTAGGCCCCAGCAGTTGGACTCAAGGCAGTCAGGACTGAAGGTGCCCAGGGGCCCTCCACACAAGCTACCATCCTAATTACACCTGAGGAACCCTGGGTATTACTAACTATGGGGGCGCCAATCAGTGGATTTTCTTTTGGACACCAGGGCAACTTTCTCTGTGCTCACTGAAGCCCCTGGTCCACTTTCCTCCTGATCCACTACTGCAATGGGACTGTCAGGACGAGCGAAACACTATTATTTCAGTCATCCTTTAAGCTGCAACTGGGAATCTGTGCTGTTTTCTCACAAGTTTCTGATCATGCCAGAGTCTCCCTCACCCCTTCTGTGGAGGGATATACTGAACAAGGTCCAGGCCTCTGTCTTCATTAATATGGAGCACCATTAATTGAACAAAATCTTTCTCTCCATTAATTGAACAAAAGGTAAATCCTAAAGTGTGGGCTGATGGAAAAAGTGTGGGTCGAGCACAAAATGCTATTCCTGTAGTTGTCAAGCTCAAAGAGCCACACTTATTTCCAAGTCAAAAGGAGTACCCACTAAAGTCTGAGGTTAAGCAAGGGTTCAAAGATCACAGCATCCGGTCCCATCACTTCATGGGAGATAGATGGGGAAACAGTAGAAACAGTGTCAGACTTTAGTTTTGGGGGCTCCAAAATCACTGCAGATGGTGACTGCAGCCATGAAATTAAAAGACGCTTACTCCTTGGAAGGAAAGTTATGACCAACATAGATAGCACATTCAAAAGCAGAGACATTACTTTGCCAACAAAGGTCCGTCTAGTCAAGGCTATGGTTTTTCCTGTGGTCATGTATGGATGTGAGAGTTGGACTGTGAAGAAGGCTGAGCGCTGAAGAATTGATGCTTTTGAACCGTGGTGTTGGAGAAGACTCTTGAGAGTCCCTTGGACTGCAAGGAGATCCAACCAGTCCATTCTGAAGGAGATCCGCCTTGGGATTTCTTTGGAGGGAATGATGCTGAAGCTGAAACTCCAGGACTTTGGCCACCTCATGCGAAGAGTTGACTCACTGGAAAAGACTGTGATGCTAGGAAGGATTGGGGGCAGGAGGAGAAGGGGACAACAGACGATGAGATGGCTGGATGGCATCACTGACTTGATGGACGTGAGTCTGAGTGAACTCTGGGAGTTGGTGATGGACAGGGAGGCCTGGTGTGCTGCGATTCATGGGGTCGCAAAGAGTCGGACACGACTAAGTGACTGAACTGAACTGAAGGAAGGGTTAAAACCCATCATGGAAAATTTAAAGGAACAGGGGCTATTAATTCCCTGTAATAGTCCATGCAGCACTCCTATTTCGGGTGTAAAAGAAATCAAATGATAAATGGAGACTAGTTCAAGATTCAAAATAATAAATGAGGCTGTAGTTCCTTTATACCTCGTGGTGCCTAATCCTTATACTTTATTGTCTGAAATTCCTAAATGAGCCAAACATCACTTTAAGACAACCGAGAGGATTTTTGGAAATTATAGGCTATTGCCACATTTGGATTCCAGGTTTATGGGGAACTTGCCCGCCTTTATATAAACTTATAATTGAGACTCAGCAGGCCCAAACGGACAAGCTGGTTTGGTCCCCAGAGACTCAAAAGGCTTTTAAGGCTCTTCAAACTGCTAGGCTCCAACTTTGAGCTTGCCCACAGGATCAGAATTTAGTTTGTTACTGAGAAAAGGCTATGGCCACATTGCTTAAGGGTAATTGCTACAATTGTTTTGCTAATGCCTAAAGCTCAAAGTTTACTAATGGGCGAAATCTTACAGTACTAACTTCTCATGATATAAGTGGGATCTTAAACTCTAAAGTTCAGAGCAATAATGCTCTGTCTTTAAAGCTGCTGTAACTCAAGGGGTGTCAAAAGCTCTAGGAATAAAATATCACTTACACTGTTCCTGGAGACCCCAGTCTTCAGAAAAAGTTGAAAAGGCTAATGACATTATTAAGAGGCATCTGTGTACGCTAACTCAGGAAACACAAGACAGTTGGTTTAAAGTTTTACCCATAGCTTTAATAAGGGCTCGAACTGTTCGTAAGGGAACAGACAGAAGGGACTGTCTCAGCGGCAGACCATTTTTGCACACAGATATTGTCATAGGTCCTAAAGCCTTAGAATTAACTATGTGACTCAGCGTTCAGCTTTCAACAGACATTACGAGAACTCTGGGAGGTGACCCCCGACCCAGCCTCCACAATAGGTCTAATTGCTGGGTCTCTGGAGCACTCCCTCTCCTCATCAACTGCAGGCTTCCCATGGTGGGTTTCTCTGCTTCAAAGAAAGGACCTTCTTCAGCTCTGCGAATACCTTCATCAACAACAATCATATCTGACACCTCTTCTTGATCTGATGACATCTACCAATCCTAAGATGGACTTGATGTAACCATGGACATAATGTAACTTTTAATTTTGATTATGTTTTAGCTTGGTTTAATGACTATTTTGCCTTACACCTATGACTGTATAACTGGATTTGTTTCTAATGGTCTGAAAGCTTTTAAGCTACAAATGGTTGTCCAGGCTCCTACAAGTGCCACAATCTCCTTCAGTTATTACTTGGTGGCCCTGGATCAGAGACTCTCAATATGAGGGTCAGGAGAATATGCTGCCTCAACAATTTAAGGCCTGTGCCCCTGGACAGCAGGAAGTAGTTACAGAAAGAGAGTGATGCCCCTTTTCCCTTGGCAGCCATATTCTCCTAAAAGAAAAGGGCGGGGAGGGGGCGGGGGGCGGCGGTTGAGAGAGTCAATTCCTAGGCAGGTTGATAAGAAGTCCGGGGTCCCCAAGGAGGAGAGAGGGGTCTGGGCCTCTCAAGGAAAAGATAGGGGTCTGGAATTCTCAAGGAGGAGTAAAGGACAAATGTCTTTTTTTTTTTTTCTTCACATTCCATAGTCTTAGTCACATAAAATGTTTTTTCTTTAAGCCCTGAACTGATGACTACACAATGAACAACTCTGTTTAAACTTTGTACTAAGGATTATATAACAACAATGTATCCCGCTTGAGGACAGTTTCTCCTTCCTGAAAACCTTCTGACTAGTCCTGTTGCCTTAAAATGTATATTATGGGAGTGGGTCTGGTCAGATCTTTCTATTGTTAAGTTCTAATCCTGTTACCTTAAAATGTAAATTGTGGAAGTGGGTCTGGTAAAATTTTTTCAACCTTGAGATATTCTTTTGATTTATTGTAATAATTAATTTAAAAAGTATATAACTCCCTTGCTTAGACTAGCAAGGGGGGCACTCTCCATCTCCCTTCTGATGTCTATGTCATAAGCTTTCTTTGTCCCTTTTCATATTTTAATAAAATTCTGCTACACACACACACGCACACAAAAGACCTAAATGTAAGACTGGAAATCATAAAACTTCCAGGAGAGAACATTAGCCAAACACTCTTTGACATAAATCAGAAGAATATTTTCTTGGACCTGTCTCCTCAGGCAAAAGAAATGGAAGCAAAAATAAACAGGTGAAACCTAATTAAAATTAAAAGCTTTTGCACAGCAGAGGAAACCAGTGACAAAATGAAGACAGTTTACTGAATGGGAGAAAATATTTGCAAATGATATGACCAAAATCTAAAATATATAAACAACTCGATAACCAAAAAAGCAAACAAATGATCCTTAAAAACGGGTAGAAGACCTGAACAGACATTTTTTCCAAAGAAAATATACAGATGGGCAACAGGCATATGAAAAGATGCTCACTGGGGACTTTGCTGGTGGTCCAATGGTTAAGACAGACATGGGTTCAGTGTTGGGGAACTAATATCCCACATGCTATGCTACTGCTGCTAAGTCGCTTCAGTCGTGTCCGACTCTGTGCGACCCCATAGACGGCAGCCCACCAGGCTCCCCCGTCCCTGGGATTCTCCAGGCAAGAATTCTGGAGTGGGTTGCCATTTCCTCCTCCAATGCTTGAAAGTGAAACATGAAAGTGAAGTCGCTCAGTTGTGTCTGACTCTTCGCGACCCCATGGACTGCAGCCTACCAGGCTCCTCCGCCATGGGATTTTCCAGGCAAGAGTACTGGAGTGGGGTGCCATTGCCACATGCCATGAGGCATGGCCAAAAAATGGTGGGGGGAGGGGGAAAGATGCTCATCATCACTAATCATCAGAGAAACGCAAATCAAAACCACAAGAAGATATCACCTCATACTTGTTGAAACAACTATCATCAAAAAGAACACAAATAACAAACACTGGTGAAGAGGTGGAGAAAAGGGAACCCTTGTACAGTGATGGTAGGAATGTAAACTGCTACAGCCATTGTGGAAAACAGTTACGGAGGTTTTGCAAAAGACTAAAAACAGAACTATCACATGATCCAGCAATTTAACTCGTGTGTATATATCCAAACAAACAAATAAAAACACTACTTAAAAAGATACATGCATCCCAATGTTCATAGTAGCATTATTTACAATTGCCAAGATATGGAAGCAACCTAAGTATCCATAAACAGATGAATGGATTAAAAAGTTGTGAGGTGTATATATATATATATATATATATATATATATATATATATATACACTACATATAACAGAATACTAATCAGCTATAAAAAAGAATGAAATTTTGCCATCTTCAGCAACATGGATGGACTTGTAGGGCATTGTACTAAATGAAATGTCAGATAGAAAAAGGCAAATACTATATGATTATCACTTCTAAGTGGAACCTAAAAAAATACAACAGACTAGTGAATTTTAAAAAAAAAAAAGAAGCAGACTCACAGATATAGAGAACAAACTAGTGGCAATCCGTAGGGAGAGGGAAAGGGGAAGGGAAATACAGGAGTAAAGGGGAAAAAAGGGTTTTTATGGGACTATACAAAATCATGTGCATGAAACTTTTGAAAATTGTAAAGCCCTATAGAATTTAAAGAAAGTTTCATTCAATTAAGTAAATTTTAAATAAAAGTCAACAAATAATAAATGCTGGTGAGAATGTGGAAAAAGTGAACCCTTGTATACTGTTGATAGGAATGTAAACTGGTGCAGGCACTATGGAAAACAGCACAGAGGTTCCTCAAAAGAACTAAAAATAGACTCACCATATGATCCAGCAATTCCATTCCTGGGTATACATATATGTCTGAAGAAAATGAAAGCACTAATTTGAAAAGACACAAATACACCAATGTTCACAGCATCATTAATTACAATAGTCGATTTATGGAAGCATGGAAGCAACTGAAATATCCATCAACAGATGAATGGATAAAGATGATGAGTCGGACATGACTTAGTGACTGAACAACCACTACAAATACAATGGAATATTACACGGCAATAAAAAAGAATGAAACTCTGCCACTTCTAGCAACATAGAGGGACCCAGAAGCTATTATACTTAGTGAAATAGTCAAAGGGAGAAAAACAAATACTGAATTTTATCACTTACAAGTGCAATTTTAAAAATAAAACAAACAAAGGTATATAACAAAATAGAAACAGACTCATAGATTTAGACAACTTGTGGCCACCAACAGGGAGAGGGAAGAAGGGCAAGATAGAGGTAAGGGATTAAGGGATAAAACTACTATGCACAAAACAGATAAGCAACAAGGTATATTGTACAGCACAGGGAATTATAGCCATTATGTTGTCATAATTTTAAATGAAGTATGAACTATAAAATTACTGAATCACTATGTTGTACCCCTAAAACTAATATACTATTGTAAATCAACAATATTTTGACAAAAAGAATACAATTTTAATATGTTCATTTATTTAAACTTGGCAAACAGGTCATCCAAGAAAGCAAGCTGTAATTTGCCGGGGTCTGATCCAGGGTATTCGAAGGAGAGATGGCTAGGCGACCTATTCAAATGTTAATTAGAGATAATAAAGAGGAATAGAATGAGGATAGCTCAGTAGGAAAATTCAGTGGAGAAAAGAAGCTGAGTGGCTTGGTTTACGCGGAAAATCAATATAACCCGTGACACCAGGTTAGCTCTGACCACGGAGGCCGCAGGCGCCCTCTCGAATAGCGGAAGGTGCCCCACCTTAGACACCTTCTCGAGTGGGTCTTAGAAGCCCAGGCAAATAAATGGTCGCAGAGGACATCCACGCTCCAGATGGACACTCAGCTGGAAGTTAAAGGGAAGAATGACATGGGGAGACCAAGCGTTGGTGAGCAAGGCCCATAGCTTTATTTTCAACAGGGGCTTTTATACCCTAAGTTACACATAGAGGATAATAGGGGATGCAAAGTCAGCAGTCTTTGATGCTTATCAAAAACCAGGGTTTCTTTCCTGCAGATTTATCGTATACAAATGGTTTAGGTGATTTACATCATCTTCTGGCCAGAGGCCTATTAACATTCTATGACTCTTGACAAGCACTTATCAACAAAGACTTATTTTCTCTAAGAGTAATTATTTTAAGGTTTGGCGCCATCTTCCGAAGATAAGATTACGTTCCTATAGGGTGGATGTGTAATGGGTTTACAAAGGAAAGAATTTACTACCTTAAGGGTCTAAAGTTACTAACACCAGGCCACTACTTATTTTTTCTACATACCAACTATATTAATTAATGCACATTCAAGGATACAATTCAGGGGATGTGAAAACTTGGCAACAAACATTGGCTCATCAATGAAATCTTTTACTAGCTTTATTCTGACAGTTTCTAATTCTCTGAGAGGCTCTAAGCTATTTGAATATCTTAAGCTTCCCGTGCCTCTGGAGGCTGGGAGACTGTAAACAATCGTATGCATAGCTGTAGGTGTCCGGGTAAACTTGTCAGGCGAGTTAGAGAGCCATCTGAGGGGTTTGGATTTAAACACTCCTAATTGCCCAGGAACTTTATTAATTGGAGCTGTAAGTTAACTCTTTGACAGAGAGAGTGAGATGGTGGTGGGGGACAGCCCCCAGTAAAGTCAGAGGTGAGAGCACAAAGCAATAAAGTAGGCAGACTCTGGTTTTTGGGGGGTAGATGCTCGAGAATATCCGGGGGCACTCCCGAGGCTCGATCCCGCCTTTGCGTATGCCGAGCCCCCTTCCTCATGACCTTTGTCACGAGTGGAATGTCTCTCGCCGGCTCCCGGCAGTAATTCACAGGTATTTTTTTGTTTTATTAACTTAAAAAGATACTTATTTCACAAGAAGTTTATTATTTCTAATCATCAGTCCTATACCATGGACAATGCTTTATGAAAGAGAGCAGGTAAGAGGAGTTAGAGCGTGAAACTTCAGGAACTGAAGGGCCCCTATGCAGTCAAAACAAAACAGATTCCTGTTTTCACAGCAGTGGGACTAACTGAGCCCCTCCATTTCACCACATGCTGATTACATTCTAATTTTGGCACAAATGAGCATCCCACAGAGAAACCCTTCAGCACCAGAGAATGACAAAAATGTGTGACTTTAAAGACAGACAGAGCTTTCCAAGACCAAAAATCAGACAAGGTGGATTTTTAAATGTATACTGTAAGTTCCAGAGATATGCTCCCTTTGTAATTGCAAATACACTTATCAAATTACAAATACACTGACAGGCTCATGGCATGAATTAGCTTACACTTGGCCCCTTTTAATTTCCCATTCTCTTCCTTCTTTCCTCCCAATTTTCTTCTAATTTAGGGACAGATGTTGGATGTATTCTTGAAGGACTCAAGCAGTCGCGCACTAAGACTTTAGACTATGCTAAGTTGGCTGACATAGAACAGGGAGAGAAGAGAATGCTTACAGGTCTTCTTAAACATATTTTTAAAATATGGAAGAGTGTATAAATTACAGACATATTATGTGATGTAGAATATAAATATATGCTTATTTCTTTAACTGTCACTCTGTACCCAACAGATGCAGATATCATGCAAGATGCTAGATCATGAAACTGAAAAAGCAAAGATCTTAGAGATAAAGAAGTACTTAAGAGAAAATAAAGGAGGTTTTTCACGTAGAAAGAGGAGGTGAGTACAAAGAAATGGAGCTGTGAGATGTGTCTAAGTGTTCATCTCCAGACTTGTGTGTACATGTGTAAACACACATATACTTGACGTTTCAGGTCAAGCTGAACAGTGAAACTTTTGAGTTATATTCCCAAGCTCCTTGAAAAACTTTCCAATGCTTTCTGATTTAATATATTAACAACCTGTGGAGAATCAGCAAGAGAATAACAGCTCACTCTTAATGATGCAAGTTTCCCTGGGAGGCACAGTATTACTGTTACTGAGATAATAGGGTCATTTCTCTGCCCTGGCACTAATCTACAGTAATGCTCGTTTCCCCACAGATGTCAAGCTCAGTGGGGCTTTATCATATTGCATTATACATGATGCTGTGATAAAACATTAAATGTTGTTTTTAAAAAGAAAGTGTATTTCTGAATTACTTCACTCTGCTTGATTACTATCAGCAGATTCAAAGTCTCCACACCTGAGGAAGCCTCTCTCATTTGCCAGGATTTACAGTCTGATAGGGGAGGGCAGGCACCCACCTAAGAGCCCATTCCCAGCCTTGTGTCTGCATCTAATCCGCCGATCTCTGACAAAGCATCCTATTACTTCTGTGCCCCAGGCTCTCACCTGGAAACCATGAAAAGCAGCCTGTGTCTACCTGCCACATCACAGAAGCAGAATGAAGACACATTAAGTTAATTGCTATAGATGTTCTTTCAGTCCTTAGGAAGAAAACAGGTTTACAGTTTAAAATAATTCAATGGTACAGTCATTAAGACTATAAAGTTTTCACTCCAAGAACACTATTCTTATTTCTATTACCATTTGCTATACAAAACTGACCTGTAACCATAAATTAATCTCTATATTACATTGTTACTTTCTTGAACACTCCTTTTAAATTTGAGGGTATTAATCATGGTCATATTTCTTGGTGATTTTCACTTGTACACTAACAATTACTTTTAACACTGATGTTACAGATAAGAATACATGAAAAAGAAAACTAAATGCAGTTTCTCCTACCAATCAAATACTATTGTATGCAATCTCCCCTTCCTCTGCCCCTCAAATTACTGAAGATCTAAAGATTAATAGTTTACATTAGAAAGTCAATATACTATTATAATATTGGCCTATCATATTTGTCTATATTTGTCAATATATTTGTTATAATATTAATAAGTGTGTGCATGCTAAGTTGCTTCAGTCATGTCTGACTCTTTGCAATCCTATAAACTGTAGCCTGCCAGGCTCCTTTGTCCATGGGATTCTCCAGGCAAGAACACTAGAGTGGGTTGTTATGCCTTCCTCCAGGGAATCTTCCCAACCCAGGGATCAAACCCACAGCCCCTGAGGCTCCTGCATTGCAGGCAGATTCTTTACCACTGAGCCACAGGGGAAACCCCTAACTATCTAGTTAGAAAATAAAATTAACTTTCCATAAATAAAATTATTAGGTGCTAAACTTTGATATTACTGAAACCATGTTATCGTTGGCAACATGTGTAGACAGCACAAAATGGGTAATGTCAACTACAAATTGGCACTTACCAAGAGCATTGCCAACGACTGAACAACAAAGTTGTTTGCCATCTGCCTCTATGGAGACAGAACCCCATGCCGCTATAGCTGTTGACCCTCAACAATCCCTGAGAGAGTTCAGAGTGGAGTGATGCACTCTGTGCTCCAGGGAATCTGGTGGGAAAGGTCTTTAGATAGTTGGATGTTTTTAGGAACAGATTTTATGATCTCAATCCTTGCGTCTCCTCATATCCAGAGAAGCACTAAATCCCTTTATAGTGATATCAGAGCCTCATGACTAACAAAAAGCCTTTTGTAAAATGAGTGCTTCACAGTATTGAACGCCCCCTTCACCAAAACCTTATGTATTGACTTTACCCCACTGCTGCTTTGAAGCAGTCTCTCAGAGCTTTCTGAGATGCTGCCTCCCGGGCTGCAGTCCTCATTTTGCCCCAGATAAAGTTGGTGATGGATAGGGAGGCCTGGCGTGCTGCAATTCATGGGGTCACAAAGAGTTGGACACGACTGAGCGACTGAACTGAACTGAACTGAAAACTTAACTCACAACTCTCAAGTTGTACATCTTTTTTTAGTCGACAGTAATAATAAGCCTCTATACCACAGGGAGTAACCAGAGATGCATCCTGGGGGCCATACTGGTTAAAGGTCACAGCCACGTCATGAGCTCAGCCTTAAGGCAAAGAGGAAAGTAGAAAAGGGAGAAATCAGATGAACTGGAGCAAACAGAGAAAACCTCAAGGAAAGGCAGGTCCTGAAAAATGGATATGTTAGGTAGGTAGAATAGGGAAAAGGAGTCCAAAATGGCGGTGGCTAAAAGACAAGGAAGGTCAAAGGAAGGTCCGAGGACCAGAGTGAAGACTTCAGGCAGAACAAATAGCACTCCTGGCTAAGCCCAATTTGCATAGGGCAGACCCAGGTGGAGGAAAAAAACATATAAAAGGAGGAGCCAAAGCGTTTTCTCACAAACTCTCTCTCTCTCTCTCCCGCGTGCGTGCGCCCTTTCTCTTTCTCTTTCTGTCATTCTCTCTCTCTTTCTGTCATTCTCTCTCTCCCTCCCCTGCGCGCTCCTCCACTCTCTTCTCTTTGAGTCTTGGATTCTCCTGCTATCTTCTAAATAAAATGGAGCTGTAACACTGATTTGCCTAAGAGCTGTAGCATGGTTTGTTCAAGACCCGAGAGCTGTGACGCGCCGAGGGCTTTAATGTCCATTGCTCCAAATCTTTGTTGTGACGAGACAAAGAACCGAGGAACATACACTCGCATGACAGATAGATGCACAAAGGCAAAAAGCTGGCATTCTAAGCAGTGCAGTACCATACACAACTAACGGCAATGTCAAAACGAGTAAACAAAGAAGGCCATCCTTCATCTTACAGGATGCACTGAGAGGGTACAGCATCACTCATATGGATTCTTGACCAAAAACAGGCATAATCTGAATTTAATCATGAAGAAAGACATTCTACAAGAAAGCAAACTAAACGTAGAGATCACGACAGAACAACAAAAAAAAAAAAAAACCTGTCCCCATAAAAAGGAGACTACGGAAAAGTAACAATAAGTGGAGATTCTAGATCAGTTCCTGATCCATAAAAGAATGTAAGTGGGGACTTCTCTGGAAGTCCAGTGGTTAACACTTGGTGCTTCCACTGCAGAGGGCACAGGTTCAATCCCTGGTCGGAGAACTAAGATCCTGCACAGTGCACAGCACAGCCAATGGTAAATAAATAAAAAACACAGTGGAACTGTTAATGAAATTTGAATTATGTGTGTAGTAGAGTTAATAGTGTTATATCATTGCTCATTTCCTGGTTTTGATCATTACTGCTGTGGTTACACACGAGGTTAATAACCAGGGAAGCTGAGAGAGGGATATACAGGAATCCTTTGCACAATTTCTGAAACCTTTCTATTTGAAGTTTTAATTGAAACATTTAATTAAATATTTATGAAATTCACATTTGAAAATTCAAATGAAATGAATTTTTAATTACTAAAACTGAAACATTTAATTACATTTTTAATGTTAAGTTTTTTAAAAGGAGCTGATCCACCTTAGCAAGCCTCACACACATTTGAGGAAATTAATGTATGATATGATGGGCAGGTACATCAAATTAGAAATGTCCTTGAAAACCAACTATGGGAAACTGAGCTTATGAAAGCCATGATAGAGGACTGTAGACTGACCTTGTGAAATAAGCTCTCTGTTTGGAAATTCCAGTACAAATAGAGAAAATGAGGATATCGATAAACCTATCCCACTATAAAAGAAGTCAGGTCACATTTGGTGTTGTGTTTGTGAACTCCTAATCTATCTGGATGAATTGAAGTGAGTTCTGACTATCTAAAGACAAGAAGGTGGAAAGACATAAATTTAGTATCTGTGTGTGCACGCCCATCAACTTTTAGCTAGAGACTCTTAACTGCTAAATAAAGACCAATAACCCATCAAACTATCTAAATATAAATACAACATCAAGCTAGAATCAGAAAATATCTTATATATAGTCAGGAAACTTCTCACACTAACTTCTACAGATATGATTTTAAGATTTCAACTCTTTTACAAGTGTTACTGTTTCAGGAGGTCATGTCACTTACCACTGAAATTTGCTTTTTAATTTACCCATTATTTTTAACTGAATAGCTGGACTAACTTGAAACAAAAAGTCCTGGGCCTATTGAAACTCAAATGCATGCTAATTCTTTTTCTATGATAATTACTTATCTTGAAAACCCCACATTTCTAGTACTTTGGGGCAATGTACATTTCTAGTACTTTGGGGCAATGAGACAAATAAGATTTCCTCTCAAAATTATTTGCAAAAAATATATCACAAAAACAAAGATGTGATAAAAACAACCATCCTATTCCTTAACACAATTTCAAAGTTAGCCTCATTACATTTTCCTGTCTCATGTAATTTAACAGAAAAGCTTTTATGAGATGGATATTATTCCACAATGTACCTCAGTGTATTTAGTATATATGCCAAAATTCAACCAGACCCATAAGATACCTTGCAATTACTCTTCAGGGTTTTTTCCTCATGTACTGTATGGCACAGCGTTGAATAACTTTGTATAAGTTCACCCAACAACCATTTGAGTAGCAACTGTCCATTTTTCATATTTAAGACACTAGAATTCCTTTAGTAACTAGTTTCCTATATATTTGCTATAGTAAGGAGCTACATTTGAATGAAATTCATTCATACAGATTCTTACAAGAAAAAGTGGCAAAATAATAAAGAAAATAATGCAATGCTGAATTGGAGGGGAGGCACTATTTTTAAGCCATTCTCCATCAGCATGTCAAGAGTTTAAAAGCAGAAAAAAAAAAATCGCCTAACAAAAAGAATTATGTGGACATAGAAAAAGAACATTTTAATTTTCACAGTCAATTGCAAAACCACCATTATTTTATGAACATCTAAGAAAGAAAATTAAACTAACAGTTAAATTTAGTTGAACAGTGAGTTAAACTAACACAATATTTTAAATTCTTATTTCTTTTTGAAAGAAAAAATCTTTAGACTTAATCTGATGTGAATATTACAGATCACCTTTATATATTACATAACAAAAAACAAGCAAAATAAGTTAGTTAAGCCATTTGTCAGACTCTACTTTCAGAATCTAATTCTTCCCACTCACTTTTTGACTAATAATCATTAGTGTACACATTCTCTACAAAATACCACTTTCTGCATCACCAAGCACATCAGTGATGCAGCACTTTTTAAATGAATCCATTAAGAAATTTAAAAATAGGGGTTTCCCTGGTGGCTTGGTGGTAAAGAATCCACCTGCCAATGCAGGAGACAGGGGTTCGATACGTGGTCTGGAATGATTCCACATGCCATGGAACAACGAAGCCCGTGCACTGCAACTATTGAACCTTGCTCTAGAGACCGAGAAATGCAACCACTGAGCCCGTGTGCCACAACTCCTGAGCCCACACGCCCTAGAGCCCATGCTCCGCAACAAGAGAAGCACCGCAGTGAGAAGCCTGCACACCACAACTAGAGAGCAGCCCCCACTAGCCGTAACTAGAGAAAGGCCCATGCGGCAACAAAGACTCAGTACAGCCAAAAAAATAAATAAGTGAATGTTTAAAGAAATTAAAAAATAGGCATGGGCTTTTAGCTAGCTGATATTTATCGATTGATTGACTGATATATAGTTGATTTATAATATCATGCTAGTTTCAGCTATATAGCACGATTCAGTTTTATACATTATATAGTAAATATATATATATATATTTCTTCCCTTATATGTTATTACAAAATACTGAGTATAGTTCCCTATGCTATACAGAAGGTCCTTGTTGGTTACCTATTCTCTCAAATTTATACACTAAGTAGGCTTTTTATCCCATAAAGCAATCCTTTAAAATTTCTACATACACATTAACTCAGTACCTGCCTCTCTGCATAGCTCTATGTCACTCCTCTGTTAGAATTCTGTATTTTTCTTTTATATAAATTCCTTCATATCAGGTCATGGATTAAAACTACCAAATTACTAAGAACGCTGGGCATACTTATACAACCAGAAACTATGATGTGTGGTTCAGTGATTTAAGGAAGACAAATGTCATTGATTTAATAATCACTTCACACCCAAGACATACTCAGTGTTTGACATAAAGATAAATTAGGTAGAATCCATAAATTCAAGGACAACACTGAAAGATGCTGAAAGAGTAAAGACAAAATTAATGACTGCTTTAAATTGAGAAAAAGTTCCCAATGGTAATTTTTACAAACCTGACAGCTTTATTTCTATCTGTGAAAAGTAAATATGTATGCTGCTGCTGCTACTGCTAAGCCGCTTCAGTTGTGTCCGACTCTGTGTGACCCCATAGACGGCAGCCCACCAGGCTCCCCCATCCCTGGGATTCTCCAGGCAAGAACACTGGAGTGGGTTGCCATTTCCTTCTCCAATGCATGAAAGTGGAAAGTGAAAGTAAAGTCGCTCAGTCGTGTCCGACTCTTCGTGACCCCACGGGCTGCAGCCCCCCAGGCTGCTCCGTCCATGGGATTTTCCAGGCAAAGTACTGGAATGGGGTGCCATTGCCTTCTCCTAAATATGTATGAGAATTCCTAAATAACCTAATGGACTTAAGAGTTCAGTGCTTTCTACTGTTCTAACCTATTGGCATGGGCAGACCTCAATTCACACAGTTTCAACTTTTGTACAACACACACTTCTATATACTGAGAATGAAAAATGCAAAAGCTTTTTTTGTGTGTCTTTTACTCCAGATTTGAATTTCTGTAGATCAGCTATGAACACATCAGTTCAAAAAATCCCTATATGTTAGTTAACACTTCTGTTTTGATAATAATATTATTAATAACATTGTGACAATCTATAGCAATGTTTCTGTCCTATTAGTTATTATATTTGCCCTCAGTATTCTGTAAACAAACAAACAAAAAAAAAAAACAGAAAAACAAACACACTGATGCCACCCAAGCAAGTATTACTGTAAAACAGAGGTCAACAAAGAAATCATTTGATACACTGCACGCAAATCTTTCACCTCACTCAGATGCTTGGTGCATTTATTCACTTGAACAATTCAGAAAGAAAAAAAAATTGCAAGATATATATAATGTTGGTAACTATGTCATTGAAAACTATATCTACAAAGTGAGGTTCAAATAGGAATTTTTATATTTCCTCTCTTGATAAAGTGGGAGGTAGGGTCCTCTAAGCTAAAAATAAGAAATGGAGTACCAATTAGGTTCAAAGTTAAAAAAGAAATAAACACTTAAGAAGAACAAAGTATTATGTATAAAACAAGCTACAAGAATATAATGTACAATGCAGGTAATATAGCCCATATTTTATAACTTTAAGTGGAGTATAAAGTTTCAGTTCAGTTCAGTTCAGTCGCTCAGTCATGTCCGACTCTTTGCGACCCCATGAATCGCAGCACGCCAGGCCTCCCTGTCCATCACCAACTCCCAGAGTTCACTCAGACTCACGTCCATCGAGTCAGTGATGCCATCCAGCCATCTCGTCCTCTGTCGTCCCCTTCTCCTCCTGCCCCCAATCCCTCCCAGCATCACAGTCTTTTCCAATGAGTCAACTCTTCGCATGACGTGGCCAAAGTCCTGGAGTTTCAGCTTCAGCATCATTCCCTCCAAAGAAATCCCAGGGCTGATCTCCTTCAGAATGGACTGGTTGGATCTCCTTGCAGTCCAAGGGACTCTCAAGAGTCTTCTCCAACACCACAGTTCAAAAGCATCAATTCTTCTGTGCTCAGCTTTCTTCACAGTCCAACACTCACATCCATACATGACCACTGGAAAAACCATAGCCTTGACTAGATGGACCTTGGTTGGCAAAATAATATCTCTGCTTTTGAATATGCTATCTAGGTTGGTCATAACTTTTCTTCCAAGGAGTAAGCGTCTTTTAATTTCATGGCTGCAGTCACCATCTGCAGTGATTTGGGAGCCCCAAAACATAAAGTCTGACACTGTTTCCACTGTTTCCCCGTTTCCCCATCTATTTCCCATGAAGTGATGGGACCACATGCCATGATCTTCGTTTTCTGAATGATGAACTTTAAGCCAGCTTTTTCACTCTCCACTTTCACTTTCATCAAGAGGCTTTTGAGTTCCTCTTCACTTTCTGCCATAAGGGTGGTGTCATCTGCATATCTGAGGTGATTGATATTTCTCCCGGCAATCTTGATTCCAGCTTGTGCTTCTTCCAGCCCAGCGTTTCTCATGATGTAATCTGCATAGAAGTTAAATGAGCAGGGTGACAATATACAGCCTTGACGTCCTCCTTTTCCTATTTGGAAACAGTCTGTTGTTCCATGTCCACTTCTAACTGTTGCTTCCTGATCTGCATATAGGTTTCTCAAGAGGCAGGTCAGGTACTCTGGTATTCCCATCTCTTTCAGAATCTTCCACAGTTTCTTGTGATCCACACAGTCAAAGGCTTTGGCATAGTCAATAAAGCAGAAATAGATGTTTTTCTGGAACTCTCTTGCTTTTTCCATGATGCAGCAGATGTTGGCAATTTGATCTCTGGTTTCTCTGCCTTTTCTAAATCCAGCTTGAACATCTGGAAGTTCACAGTTCACATATTGCTGAAGCCTGGCTTGGAGAATTTTGAGCATTACTTTACTAGTGTGTGAGATGAGTGCAATTGTGTGGTAGTTTGAGCATTCTTTGGCATTGCCTTTCTTTGGGATTGGAATGAAAACTGACCTTTTCCAGTCCTGCGGCCACTGCTGAGTTTTCCAAATTTGCTGGCATATTGAGTGCAGCACTTTCACAGCATCATCTTTCAGGATTTGAAAGAGCTCCACTGGAATTCCATCACCTCCACTATCTTTGTTCGTAGTGATGCTTTCTAAGGCCCACTTGACTTCACATTCCAGGATGTCTGGCTCTAGGTCAGTGATCACCCCATTGTGATTATCTTGGTCGTGAAGATCTTTTTTGTACAGTTCTTCTATGTATTCTTGCCATCTCTTCTTAATATCTTCTGCTTCTGTTAGGTCCATACCATTTCTGTCCTTTATCGAGCCCATCTTTGAATGAAATGTTCCCTTGGTATCTCTAATTTTCTTGAAGAGATCTCTAGTCTTTCCCATTCTGTTGTTTTCCTCTATTTCTTTGCATTGATCGCTGAGGAAGGCTTTCTTATCTCTTCTTGCTATTCTTTGGAACTCCGCATTCAGATGCTTATATCTTTCCTTTTCTCCTTTGCTTTTCGCTTCTCTTCTTCTCACAGCTATTTGTAAGGCCTCCTCAGACAGCCATTTTGCTTTTTTGCATTTCTTTTCCATGGGGATGGTCTTGATCCCTGTCCCCTGTACAATGTCATGAACCTCTGTCCATAGTTCATCAGGCACTCTGTCTATCACATCTAGTCCCTTAAATCTATTTCTCACTTCCACTGTATAATCATAAGGGATTTGATTTAGGTCACACCTGAATGGTCTAGTGGTTTTCCCTACTTTCTTCAATTTCAGTCTGAATTTGGCAATAAGGAGTTCATGATCTGAGCCACAGTAAGCTCCTGGTCTTGTTTTTGTTGACTATATAGAGCTTCTCCATCTTTGACTGCAAAGAATATAATCAATCTGATTTCAGTATTGACCATCTGGTGATGTCCATATGTACCGTATGTCCATGTGTATAAACTTTAGAGACTGTGAATCAGTATACTGCATACCTGTAACTTATATAATATCATATATCAAATATACTTCAATAAAATTTTTTCAAAGGATGAGACAGTTCTAATAAAGAAAAAAGAACTGTCTCATCAATTATTGGAGGAAAAAAGAGG
Organism: Bubalus kerabau; assembly: GCF_029407905.1. Classification (NCBI taxonomy): domain Eukaryota; kingdom Metazoa; phylum Chordata; class Mammalia; order Artiodactyla; family Bovidae; genus Bubalus; species Bubalus kerabau. The sequence continues at coordinate 27,723,482 of NC_073632.1, read as the reverse complement.
TAAAATTATCATTAGCTATGAAGAATAAGACTTTCTGCCTAAAACATCTAATATAATTAATATTACTAACATTATTATTATCTGAAATATTATTAGAGAATCAAGTAAGGTCTCCAAATGCAATATTAACATACAAAATCAATAGCTTTTCCATATACCAATAATAACCAATTAGAAATACGTAGTGGAAAAAATATCCTACCCATAACAGCAACAACAACAAAATGAAACACCTAGTAATAACCCTAAAAATAAAGTGTGCCAAACATAATGGAAATATCTACAGAATTTTATTGATGAACATAAAATGTTTTAATAAACGGAAACAACCACATTCTTAGAGAAGAATCATTACAGGCAAGCTGCAAAGAACAGAAGGAAAAAAGTTCTAATTTTTTTGCCAACTTAAAAAAAAAAAAACCCTTAAAAACTATATATTTTCCAAATAATACATTTTTGGAAACAAATATGTATTTCCAAATAATAGGATCGATGCTGCTCTCAATGAAACCAGCCCATGAGTATAGCCCATATAGATATAATGGTGACATTTCCCAGAAGGTAACATTAAACTATTGAGATCTACTTGTTACAAGATGAACTTCTAATAAACAGACTAAAAAGACACTTTTTATAACAGAACACAGAAAGAGAAAGTTTAAAAATACAAGAACAGGATAAATTCTGATACACAGGAAAATAAAAATGCAAGCATTTTATTCTTAATATTTCCAAGTTAAATGTCTTACAAACATTTCCAGCTTTCAATTTTTAGTTCAGGTTATAAATAGTTATATATTGAGTCTTGTCTCCCCACAGTATCTGTGTCAGTAATACCTGATCCTTCCAGTTTTTCATTAGGTGCCATTTAGAGATTTGCAGTGTCTGCCTTCATCAATTATTTATTACACAGGGCTTAATCAAAGACTGTAAGAAGCTTACAGAAAACAAGAATAAAATTAAGAAATATAGATTAAAAAGTTTATACTACCAAAAAAAGGCTTATAATTTTCTCCTTCCGTATGCCGAAATATATAGAAGTAGGAATGTTTAGTTTAGCACTGTTTAGAATGGGCAGAATTTATAGACAATTCACAGCTCCATAACAGGAGAAAAAAATAAATTATAGTATATTCCAAGAAACTTTATAAGCTAAAAATCAGCTAAATTTTTGTGAACTGACACTAAAAATGTATCCAAAATAAACTGGGGAGAAAAGCAAATTATAGAATAATTACACATAACACATGTATTCTTATTATTTGTATATGTGTGTTCTGTATAACACATATTCATATAAGTGTAAATGTATGGGAAAAGATTTGCAAAGTACCTAACAATGTTTATAGTATGATCTTATATATATAGTGTAAGCTCAGGCATTGAGAACACACCCAGTCGGATTAAGCCAATGATCAAAAATAGACATCTGTTTAATGTCCAAAATTAGCCCCACAAGTGAACGAATAGTATAAAGAATGTGCCAGAGTATTAGGAAAATTATAGTGGGCCCCAGTCCATGAATATTTCATCTTATCAGCTCAATCACAGAACATATATATACACAAATTCAAGGTAATTTTGTAGTTTAAGTGGCAAAACTTCTGATTCTTCTTGCTTTTCAATACTAGTTCAAGGCCTTTTCACACAAAATGGAATAATGATCTATTCGGTGCATTTCCTGCTCATCTTAAGTTTATAATAAATGCTACTTCACAAGGTTAAGACTGAAGTCTATGTGAATTCATACAAAATAAACAAATATGAAACTAAAAACATGAAAAGTAAAAAGTCACTTGTAATCAAATAAATGAAAACAAATATACTGACAGTAATAAAATGTTTAAAGTTATAGATAAAAGTCTAGCAGTATGTACAACAAAAACCAACAGCAGTCAGGGGATGGATTTATGAGCTGCTTTTATGATGGCTCTTGTACTTTTCAGAAGCTTCAACAAACATACAAGAGATTAAAAAGTAGTCATAATCCTTTAACATCTATCCACACCCTTTGCTATGTGACTTTGCACTTGTTCCCATGGAGTTGAGGAAATCTCTTTGCCCCCCTCCTGAACTTGGGGCTGGCCTTGTGACTTGCTTTGGCCAACATAACTCTAGCGGAAGAGATGGTATGCCAGTTCCTAGCCTAGGACTCAAAAGCCTCGCATGCTTCTGCTTGCTCTCTGTGACAGCTGCTTGCAGCATGTGAACAAGTCTGAGCTAGCTTGCTGGAAAATGAGACAGGTAGACCAAGGCGCACCAACCACAGCTCCAGATATGTGAGATAGCCCAACTAACATCAGCAAATTCAACCCACACTTGACTTGCAACTGATGACAGACCTATTATAGAGCCCATTTGAAACCTGACCTGTTCAGGTGAGTTCAGCCTACATTGCTGGCCTGTACACAAGCAGTACAGAAAGTTGATTTAGGCCCCTAAGTGATTTGTTAAACATCAAAGTTTGCCAGTAGACCTTTATGAGGTACCTTTATAATGAGAAAAAATTAATCCTTGTAAGAAAACAATGTGAGGCATTGCTAACCACATAACTATAATGTTGTCTGCACTGAAATATTAAAACATGTTATTTTCAACAGGCGTATATATTTTTTTAACTGGAAAAAGAGAGAAAACTAAAGTAGATCAGATGGAGTAATTGAACTTTCTTGGACTTTCAAGTTGCATTGAGCAAATTTTATCACTGCCCTCATATGTATAGATAAAGCAGCTGATATAAAAATAGATTTTTTTTCTTTTTTTAATTTTATTTTATTTTTAAACTTTACATAATTGTATTAGTTTTGCCAAATATGAATCCGCCACAGGTATACATGTGTTCCCCATCCTGAACCCTCCTCCCTCCTCCCTCCCCATTCCATCCCTCTGGGTATTCCAGTGCACCAGCCCCAAGCATCCAGATTTTTTTAAATCACATATTGAAGACTAATGATAGAACTGAGTTATCCTTGGGAGTCACATCAACTACAAGCAGCACTGACTAAGAACTTTCATTGTGTTGGTATCTTCAAATCTATTCATTTCATCTTTAAATCAACTTGATGAGATATGTACTGTCCTTACCCTCATTGTATAGCTGAGACAGCTAAAACAGAGAGGTTAAACAGCTTGCCAAATGTTACCTAACTGGTAAGCGGTGGAGTCAGTACTTCAAACTCAGGCAGTCTGGTTCAAAAATCTACAATCTTAACCACATTAATCGATGGTCCCAAAAAAGAGAGTTGCCTATGGGAAAAAGAAGAACCAGACTGACCACCTAATGTGTCTGAACATAATTAAACAACAAGATTACGTTGAGGATAGTAGGAATTATATAAGTCACAGAAACATGAGAAATCAAGCAAATGAAAAGAGAAGAGGAAAAAACATTTCAGGGAAAACAAAGTGTTGTATACCAAAGAGGAAATAAAACCATACAGTTTTTTTACTCAGTTGTGAAAAATACCAATATAGTCATAGCATCGTAAACATTAAATAATGACCTGACCAAAGATTATACACTGTAATTATACACTAAAAAATTCAGTTCAGTTCAGTTCAGTCGCTCAGTCGTGTCCGACTCTTTGCAACCCCATGAATCGCAGCACACCAGGCCTCCCTGTCCATCACCAACTCCCAGAGTTCACTCAGACTCACGTTCATCGAGTCAGTGATGCCATCCAGCCATCTCATCCTCTGTCATCCCCTTCTCCTCCTGCCCCCAATCCCTCCCAGCATCACAGTCTTTTCCAATGAGTCAACTCTTCGCATGACGTGGCCAAAGTCCTGGAGTTTCAGCTTTAGCATCATTCCTTCCAAAGAAATCCCAGGGCTGATCTCCTTCAGAATGGACTGGTTGGATCTCCTTGCAGTCCAAGGGACTCTCAAGAGTCTTCTCCAACACCACACTTCAAAAGCATCAATTCTTCGGCGCTCAGCCTTCTTCACAATCTAACTCTCACATCCATACATGACCACTGGAAAAACCATAGCCTTGACTAGACGAGCCTTTGTTGGCAAAGTAATGTCTCTGCTTTTGAATATGCTATCTAGGTTGGTCATAACTTTCCTTCCAAGGAGTAAGCGTCTTTTAATTTCATGGCTGCAGTCACCATCTATAGTGATTTTGGAGCCCAAAAAAATAAAGTCTGACACTGTTTCCACTGTTTCCCCATCTATTTCCCATGAAGTGGTGGGACCGGATGCCATGATCTTCGTTTTCTGAATGTTGAGCTCTAAGCCAACTTTTTCACTCTCCACTTTCACTTTCATCAAGAGGCTTCTGAGTTCCTCTTCACTTTCTGCCATAAGGGTGGTGTCATCTGCATATCTGAGGTGATTGATATTTCTCCCGGCGATCTTGATTCCAGCTTGTGTTTCTTCCAGTCCAGTGTTTCTCATGATGTACTCTGCATATAAGTTAAATAAGCAGGGTGACAATATACAGCCTTGACGTACTCCTTTTCCTATTTGGAAACAGTCTGTTGTTCCATGTCCACTTCTAACTGTTGCTTCCTGACCTGCATACAAATTTCTCAAGAGGCAGATCAGGTGGTCTGGTATTCCCATCTCTTTCAGAATTTTCCACAGTTTCTTGTGATCCACACAGTCAAAGGCTTTGGCATAGTCAATAAATCAGAAATAGATGTTTTTCTGGAACTCTCTTGCTTTTTCTATGATCCAGCGGATGTTGGCAATTTGATCTCTCGTTCCTCTGCCTTTTCTAAAACCAGCTTGAACATCAGGAAGTTCACAGTTCACATATTGCTGAAGCCTGGCTTGGAGAATTTTGAGCATTACTTTACTAGTGTGTGAGATGAGTGCAATTGTGCGGTAGTTTGAGCATTCTTTGGCATTGCCTTTCTTTGGGATTGGAATGAAAACTGACCTTTTCCAGTCCTGCGGCCACTGCTGAGTTTTCCAAATTTGCTGGCATATTGAGTGCAGCACTTTCACAGCATCATCTTTCAGGATTTGAAAGAGCTCCACTGGAATTCCATCACCTCCACTATCTTTGTTCGTAGTGATGCTTTCTAAGGCCCACTTGACTTCACATTCCAGGATGTCTGGCTCTAGGTCAGCAATCACACCATCGTGATTATCTGGGTCATGAAGTCTACTACCATTCAAAAACTACTTAAAACAATTTTCTTCTCTTCAGAATGTGTGAATTTATATATAGTCTGTGTATTTGCTTAAAAGAGAAGGAAAGAAAATCCTCTCTATCATTGTGATCTATTTTTGTCTGAAAGGGTAGCATGATTTCAGGAAATAAGGTAGCAAAAGCTTTTAGTCTTACTTCTCCACACTAGGAAGAATCAGAGATGAAAGTTATACTTACTTCAGTATCACTAATGTCCTGAATTATTCAATTAAATAAAACCAAAAAGTTCAAAAGACATACAAGAACAGCTTCTCCACAAGATGCTTACATGTGATAATGTCACTGACCCATTTTATTTTTGAATTGAAACTATTTTGTACATTTTTTACACTGTCTAGATGGCTCTTCCTTATCTACCTCTTCTAAATGTCCCTCTGCCATTTTCTAAAAGTTTAAATGTCATAATCAGAATATGTGTTCCCAAGGACTATTTCCTTTTTCCTTCCTGATTTAGAAGGTACAAGTTTTATATCTATTGTATACTCAAAATAAATAGAAATAAAATTCAAGAAAATCGCTGTCTAAAGAATGGATGACCTACCTCTTTTTCATCTTGGTACTATAAAAAGTTAGTGGCTGAACTGCAAGAAATCCTTTCTAAATGTTGTGGACCAGACATACAGGAGAGTCACCACAGCACAGATATTTGAATATAGAACAGTGTTTGGGGACTAGGTCCAAAAATGAGGGATCAAAAAGTTTCAGAGGAGCTGTGACAGGCACACAGTTCCACCCCTTCTCCCTGAAATGCAGGAAAACTACATTTCTCAGCTGCCTTTGCCTCTAGTTCGGAACATGAGACCAAGTCCCTAATGACAGCACAGAGCACCTGCGACTACAATGGACTGTGTCATGTAATTTTTATAACTTTCAAAGAAGCAAATTAATCCTATGCCAATGGAGAAGTTAACGCAGTCAGTATACAGTCAAACCTTGGACCATACACTATAGGAAGGATTCACAGCCTTATGAACGGCTATTGAAAGTATGTATTTCCATTCAATTAAAAAGAGAATCATTTTAATTCTGTAGGAATTTTTTTTTTCAATAGCATATTTCTTGGCATGAAACTAGGACACTGAAGAAAATTGTTTCAATGATGCCCTCTACTCAATAGTGTTTAAATGGGATGCAAAATAGGGTAAGTTTTTCGACAAAAAGCCACCTCTGGGGTCAGAACATCTTGGTTTAAAACCTAACTCTATCACTCATTCCTCTGTGAGCAAGTTTCTTAAACTCTCTCAACTTCAGTTTCTGGATAATACAACTTGGCAGAGCTTTTGTGGCAATTAAATAGAACCATCTGTGAATATATGCCCAGTACTCAACTTGAGGGATGGACTGTCTGGATTTGAATCCTGTTTGTGTGGATTTGGGCAGTTGTTTCATCCTCAGGCTCCTCATGGATAAAGTAGTAATAGCGACAATTTCTGGCAAGGTGATTCTGAGGATTAACAACTGGCCTACACAATACTGCATTGTGTCTAGCATATAAGTATTTTTAAAGTACATAAACAGTGAGTAAATACATACACATGGATTATCTCAACCTTATGAAGTAATAAGTACTATTATAAACAGATGAGCATCCTGCTTTAGCATGAGGACAAAAGTAGCATTTACATCAAGCTGTGAAAGGCCACGGCTTATTTTGCTAATCCAACTGAGGATGTTTTCATTTTAAAAGAGAATGTCTTTTATCTATCAGGTTAGATGAGTCAAGGTTACCTATTTTTATCAGCAAAGTTTACAGAAGACTGAAACACAAAGGCAGTTTGACTTACAATGAGATTAATAGAAGGACCTGGGGGAAATTCATTAGTCAAATTAAGATTCAAGGAATAAAGAACTCAGGGGACTTCCCTGGTGGCCCAGTGGTCAAGACTCTGTGCTTTCATTGCAGGGGGTACAGGTTCAATCCCTGATCAGGGAACTAAAATTCCACATGCCATGCAGCACAGCCAATAAATAAATAAATGAAAATAATTTTTTTTTTTTTAAGAAATAAGGAGCTCAGGGAAGTTTAGGGACTAACCTAAAGAACAGGAATGGCGAGGATTTTCACTTTGGGTTCCTATTTCTCTCCACCCACAGTGAACACGTGTGTTTGACCTCACAGTCTTCTACTAGAGACCATCATTTACCAAGTGACATGGCTGGCAGTCCCACATCACCCCAGGCATATTGCCCACAGAAAATGCAGCTTCATTTCCATACAGAAGTCCCAGAAAAGTCAGAATAGCTGGACTAGAGCCACATACCCATTCCCTGAGATGATGGAGTTCAGTTCCTTCAGAACCAAATGCAATAGACTAAGAGCAGTGCCCATGGGAAGATGTCCCACAGAAAAATAAAGGACCAATAGACGCCGAAAAAGTAGCTACTGGGAGACAGCTGTGCACACAAGCTAAAGCCTTGGAGAACTGTTATGCTGTGTAACTGAACTGTTTTTGAATAAGATTCAGTGATATATAGATAAAAATTCTCCATTAAGGGAAAACACATCTTTGAGTTAGCAAGCTGTATTTTTTTTAGATGCTTAATACTTTAGCTTCCTAAGGAACTCTTGACTTAGTATCTTTTAAATGCTTCAAGAATCATAGAGAAAACATGACTCCACATTTGGGAAAATAACTGCTGGAGGGGGAAATAAGTAATAGCTGAGGCTCCCCTGAAACATTTCCTATTGTATCAATCTAGTTCCGATTGTAGAGCGGCAAAAAGACGACAGGGAATTTCTTTGTCAGCAAAATTCTGTTAATGAACATTATTAGGAATCTTACTCAACTCTCTTCCTTAGACGTATTCAGACCTCCTCATTCTCTCTTCATACTCAATATCTTTCCTATTCTCCTTCTCTTTGCTTCTCTAGACGACCTTCTGGTAATTTTTTTTTTTTACCTTATCTTTTAGTTTACTAATTTTTCCTTTATCTGTTTGTAATTTCTGGTTAAATCAGAGGGCATTTTTTTTTTCGTTCATCTTTTATTTCTCTTTTCTAGACATTCTAGACATTCAAATTTGCTTGTCTACTACTTCTATTTTTAAGTGTCTTTTTAAAATATAAAACCTACTTTTTTTGCATTCTCTATATGATATTCTAATATCTGAAGTCTCAAAGGGGCTGTCACTGTCTATTCTTGTTCCTCCTCAAAGAGACTCTATCTTCTTTTAGGGACTTTATCCATGGGACTATTGTGAGGCCTGACCAGACCCTGACTGACACAGCAATATATAGAGATCTGAAGTATAATCCATCAAATGGATCCAGTTTAATTTACTCAACCAACCCCAAGTCCCCTAGTGATGGGCAAATAGGTTGTTTCCAGTCCTTGTTCTTATAAATGGTGTTGTGATGAACCATTTGTACCAATGTATCATTTTCTCAGCCTTTTATCAGTATACTCTGAAATAAATCCCTAGAAGTAGACAAGTCAAACCATATTATTTTAGCCCATGGGCTAAAGTCCATGGGGTCACAAAGAGTCGGCCCTGACTGAGGGACTAAGACACAAAATTGGGATGAAGAAAAGGTTCAGTTAAGAGTCCCTGAAGGAATTCCCTGGCAGTCCAGCGGTTAGGTCTAGCACTAACACTGCCTAGGGCTCAGGTTCAATTCCTCATCAAGGAACTGAGGCCCTGCAGGTCACGGGCAGTGGCCAGAAAAACCACAACAGAAACAAGCCCCTGAAATGGCACAGAATCAATCACAGGGAAACTGCGGAAAAACTCTTGAGCCCCAATCCTCATCTGGCTCTTTCATAATCGCTCCCAGCACCAAACCTAAAACAAATTTCTCAAGCTCATTCTCTTAGCTGGAATCCTATAACATTAAACATTTTCCTCACCAATCCCAATTTCAAAATCCGTAACAAAGTGAATACCTTCCAAATGTTTCTTACTCAGTCTCTATTATTAAATACTGAAAAAAAAAAAAAAAACCTGTATTAATTGATTAGCTTGAATTGGTTGACCTGACAAATACAACACTCATAGAGTATTCAAAGTAATTAGAAATCAGACAGCGTCTGAAATCATACAGTGTCTGTATGACACTGATGTTTTCCTATTCACCTAAGATTACAAATTGTTTTGTTAGTCACTTTTCATTCCATAATGGGATAGATAATAGTAGCGCTCTTAAAAAGTATATAGAGTCAATTTAAAGTATGCTTAAGAGCAACTGAAAATCTGACAAATTTCCAAGGGAAATGTAAAATGGCAAAACCACTCTGAAAAACTCTTCAGTAGAGTCTTAGAACATTCAACCTACATCTACTCTGTAACACACCAATTCTATTCCTAGATGTTTATTTCCCCACCACCACCTCTAAAAAAGAAAGAAAACAACATGTTCACAAAAACACTTATGCAAGAACGTCCAGAGCAGCCTTGTACAAAATAGACAAAAACTAAAAACAATGATGGTCATTTGTTTGTCAACAAGGGATAAACTGTGAAATATCCATACGGTGGAAATGCTACTCAGTAATAAGGAATAAACCCCTGATACAAGTAACATTATGAATGAATCTCAAAACTATCCTGCTGAGCTAAAGAAGGCAAACACAAAAGAATATATACAGCACTGATTTGTCTAGATGAAGCCCAAAACTGTGTGCAGCTAATCTGTGCTAAAAGCAATTAGAAAGCGGCCAAGTTTGGGGTAGGGAGAAGGGATTGGCAGAGAGAAGGCAGGAAGGAGCTTCCTGGAGCCATGAAAATTTTTCAGTCTTATTTTACATAGTGGTTATGTAGACACATAAGACTGTCAAATCTATACAACTGAACACTTAATATCTTAACACATGTATTTAAAAGTACATAATTCACAGCACCATAAAACGAAATGTTTCTCATCTTAACTATTCAAGGAAAAGAATGATTTGCCAAAGCAATGTGCCGGGACCCGCATTAGGCATTACTGACAGAATGGAGGCACGGCCACAACCCCCTCTCTATCCTGCAGGCACGGACCCGGGATGAAGGAGTTAGGCTTTATGATTCTGACTTGTTTTTTCCTTTCCTAGGCTGAGTTGACTGAAAAGAATATTAAGGTGCTTATTGTTTTTGAGAGGAGCATGAGAAGGCACAAAGCCTTCTGCAGCTGTGCTCAGAGAATAATTCATAAAGTTAATCACTGACATTTGTTCAAGGACTTTTACAAGAGTGTTCCAGGGTGAGCATGCAGGCTGCAGCTTGAGGCCATGGGAGGGATTGCTATCTGAAGCCTATTTGTGAGGAAAGTGTTTATGGCAAAAGAGTTTGCTGAATTTAGGTCTTAGGAATAATTAAAATAGTTAGAAGCTAAAGATTTAAGGAATGTTGTAATGTTAGCATATTCTACTATAGCTTATAGAAATCAGGGACTTTAGAGATATTACTAGCTAGAAGCTCTTTCTAAGAAAGAGTGAGCTTAGGATACTAGGGGCAAACAGGACTTAGAAAGATAAGAAATAAACTGAGGAATGTGGTATGCAGCCCAGACATTAGCATGAGTTACAGTGTATTCACAAGGACACATGAGAAAAAGTAGATAAGAGAATCACTGAGGCAGAAACTCATTTTGAGGGGCAACAGTGATTTATGGAGACAACAAATCTGGGTCAGTGGGAACTGAAAATATCAAACCTCTGACCTAATGCTTTTGTAAAAGTATAAAAGAGAATCATAAGCTTGAAATAAACAGGCAGTCCAAGAAAACTGAGAGGCTGCCTCAGTTTCTCACCAACACCACTCACCCCTTCAGGTTGAATCCCTGGCTGCTGGAGCTGGACTCCAGCAGCAGTGTTTCTCAAATTCAAAATAAAAATACACTTTAGGCAGAATAAACAGTTTGATGATTAAATGTCCTTTATGGCTGAAAAAGGAGAAGGAAATGGCAACCCACTCCAGTACTCTTGCATGGAAAATCCCATGGACCAAGGAGCCTGGTAGGCTACAGTCCATGGGGTCCTGAAGAGTCGGACACAACTGAGCGACTTTACTTTCACTTTTCACTTTCATGTGTTGGAGAAGGAAATGGCAACCCACTCCAGTGTTCTTGCCTGGAGAATCCCAGGGACTGGGGAGCCTGGTGGGCTGCTGTCTATGGGGTCGCACAGAGTTGGACATGACTGAAGCGACTTAGCAGCAGCATGGCTGAAAAATTAGCTATCATGGATGAGTGTTTACAGAATGATGATTCTGAGCTAGAAGGAGGGTGATCAAACACTTCATCTGCCTCAGATGCCCATCCCAGTGTAGACCTTATGTCACAGCTTAATAGTGGCCCCTTCACTTTCTTTCGAACTGTGGTACTAGAGAAGACTCTTTAGAAGTCCCTTGGACCACAAGGAGACCAAACCAGTCAATCCTAATGGAAATCAACTCTGAATATTCATTTTGAAGGACTGAGGCTGAAACTGAAGCTCCAATACTTTGGCCACCTTATGTGAAGAGCTGACTCATTGGAAAAGACCCTGATGCTGGGAAAGACTGAAGGCAGGAGAAGAAAGGGACAGCAGAGGATGAGATGGCTGCATGGCATCACTGACTCAATGGACATGGGAGATGGTAAAGGACAGGAAAGCCTGGTATGCTGCAGTCCATGGGGTCACAAAGAGTCAGACATGACTGAGTGACTGAGCAACAATTTCACTCTCAAAGGAATCCTAATTTAGATGAAGACCTATAAACACACTTTGGCTAAAAGGGCATTTATTATTTAGTACAATGAGTTCATTCACCTTTTTATTCAACTCACATCCACTTAACATCTACTGTGTAGCCAAACATAATCCCTACATTCTTGCTACTACTTCATATTGCTTCTTTGTTTCCAAAATTAAGATTTAAATAGCTACAGGTTTTCCCCTAAAGTTAACTTAAAATATATAGATGAGGACAAACTATAGATGAGAAGAAATCAGAATCTTTTTCCAAAATGGAAATACAAATCAAGCTTATTAAAGAAAAATTCTAATTTTGAACTATGCCAAAAAAATGCATCAAGACGTTTATAAATATAAAATAAAGGAAACTTTTACCTGCTGCCCTGTAAAGTATTTTAGGTTCAAAAAATATACAAGGATTTTTATCCTCTATGCATGATAAAAGAAGTCCCTTGGCCTGGAAAGGGCTTCTGGGTACAACCACCTGCAAGAACAGATTATTTTTAAAGACAATTTTAGTGAAAATATCTCCCAGTAAACTCATTTATAAGGGTCAAAATTTAAATAACCAATTGTTACTAATATAGAAATCTTGTATTTTTAGACTAATTACTATTCATCATAAAATTTATATATTGTCCAAAACAATCCCATTTGTTCCACAAATATTTATCACATGCCCACCATATTCTGGTAATTAAGATACTGTTATTTTTTCAAGGAGCTAAACTTGCACATACATTAAAAAATAAAAGGAAACCACAAAGAGCACTCACCAAAACAAATGAGTAAAGTTGTCAATATCTTCCTGTATTGACCTCTAAAGTCTTTTCTGCTAATATTCTACTGCTGCTTTCAAAGGTATGCAAGTTTCTTCTCCAAATTTAACATGCTAAATAAAATCTCTTTTCCCATGATAAGTCTGGCCTTCACTTCTTAAGTGGAAAAATAATCTACTGAACTTTATGATCAAGGTAATATAACATGTAGTTACTGCAAAAGTTTCTGGTGGATCAGACAGTAAAGAATCTGCCTGCAATGCAGGAGACCCAGGTTCAATCCCTGGGTCAGGAAGATCCCCTGGAGAAGGGCATGGCAATCCACTCCAGTATTCTTGCCTGGAAAATTCCATAGACAAAGGAGGCTGGTGGGGTACAGTTCATGGGGTCAGAAGAGTCAGACATGACTGAGGGACTAACACTTTCACTTCTTTTTTTCTTTTTTTTTTTCACTTCACTGCAAAACCAAAAAGAAAGTGTGGATCTGGCACACTTCCAGCTGGACAAAGGGCTCAGGACCTTCTTGAGAATGAGGTTGATAATGAGGAAAGTGATAGTAAAGGCAGCAGGTAGCAAGTGTGTTAACTGGGCTAAACTCACTATGTGGATTAATTCACCTACTGTTCATAGCAATTCCATGAAGTAGCAATTATTCTTTTCTCCAACTTAGAAATTAAAAGAATGAGGTGTAAGCAGGAACCAAGTAACTTGCCCAAGGTTATGTCACTTGCTACATCAGAGATTTTCACCAGTGCTGACTCATCAGGTTCTTAACTTCTACATCACTTTGGCTCAAATCACAAACTGTTGTCCAGTTTAATCATTTTTAAACAACTGCATACACCTAAGTGTTACATAGGAAGAGTTATCATCAAAATGTACTTGAATTTATCACAAAGACTCAAATAAGATTGCTTGAAGCAAAATGAACTTTCAAAATCATTTTTATACAGTTTTAGTGAAGGATTTTTATTTAAAAAATAAAATAGCACAAATCTCACTATTTTCTGAAAATAGACTGCTAAATAAATAGCTCATTGTAACACACCATGTCTTTATCTTATGTTCCTATTTTATGTTCATCTGCCTTCTTCATGTTTATTTTTAGCCTTTTGTACTATATGTATATTCTCTTTTAGGATAAAATAAAAAAGAGAAAATGTGGAGGGGAGCAAGGCCTTAAAAATACAGACATTAAACATGAATTGATCTTCAGCTCAAGCACAAAAATAACTGTTGACTGAAATGTTTCTGTCCCAAACTACCACTTGCAGCTTATATTGAAAAATTATGCAAACCATTACTTAACTACAAAATTTTACAACTTTGATTTCGTTGAAAAAGTAATAAAACATACACACACATCCACAAATGACTCCTGTTATTGAAAAACAGGCATAAAGCCCTGGGTAGACATATCTGTGAGTTTCTATAATGACTCACTGGAAAGCTTTTCAGAAAATAAAAAAGAAAATATTATTAAAAATTAGGACATAAAATAAGCAAAAATATATATTTTTTTAAATCAAAAAACCTAAAATTATTGTGGAAGGCTATAAAAGAGAGAGAGGCTGCAAAATTAATTGCTTGAGTAAGTATTACCTTACCCTGGACTAGAAAACACACCAAGGTAAAAAAGTCTTATGTCACTGTATTTAAAAAGTAAAAAACAGACTAAAAGCAAAAGTTTTACTCCTCTGACTGTGAGGTAAATATGGTCTAAGCAGTAGATTTATTAAAATTACGCCTGAATCAACTGTTAAGTGAGAAAGCTCCATTAGAAAGAAACAGAGCTTTATACACTGCTATATTTTTAATGGATAACCAGCAAGAACTTATTGTATAGCACATGGAACGCTGTTCAATGTTATATGGCAGCATGGATGGAAGGGGAGTTTGGGGTAGAATTGATACATATATATGTAGAGCTGAGTCCCTTTGCCGTTCACCTGAAGCTATCAAAATATTGTTAACTGGCTGTACCCCACAAAATGAAAAGTTTTTCTTAAGAAAATAGATAATCATTAAGAACCTGCTGTATAGCACAGGGAACTCTACTCCATTCTCTGTAATGCTCTATATATGGGAAAAGAATCTAAAAAAAAGAGTGGATATATGTATATGTGCAACTAATTCATTTAGCTGTACACCTGAAACTAATAACATTGTAAATCACCTATACTCCAATAAAAATATTTTAAAAACACAAAAGAAAGAAAGAAACAGAGCTTTCTGCTCAAATGGAATTGGCAAGTATGGCCTTTCTATTGAACAAATTCGTGAAACATGCCAAAGATAGATAGGAATGTATACCTTACTTTGTCATTTTCATTTTTCATGTCTTGGTAAAATATGCTATTTTGATAAATAAATATGATTTTTATTGCAAAAAAATAGAAAGAGAGCTTTGAAAGAGATGGAAGATAAACTATGTTCTCGGTCTTATTATTTGAAGTGTATGAAATTAACATCAGGGTCAAGCCAGTGTCACTTCAAGAAGAACAGTCTATAAACCTGGGCTGGGTGCTTAATCTAAAAGAAATAAAAGCTCTCTTTCTTAAAAAACAATTAAATTCACATAAATTCCAAAAATTCTAATTGCTTTTCTCTAGATAAGCATATTAGTTAATACTGATAAAATGAACCAAAATGGAAACATCAAATGGAGAGCAAGCAAAGTATGTTAGTGAGAATACCTTGATTCCTGGGCAGTGGGCAAAGAAAGCTTCAGGACTCTGGGAATGATAGAGAGCCCCGTGGCCGACACAGCCCCAAGGGGACCGGATGGTGAGGCTTCCACAATTAAAAAGGTCCCCAGACCGGTATCGATACTTGGCAGCTTCATTAACAATCTGAAGAGAAAAGAGAGAAGGGACATCTCTTGATGAGTCCTTTTATTCCCATCCATTTTCTTAAGCCATTTTATCTAATCTTTAAACATATGCCCATAACAAAATAGCTCAAAGGCAACAAAAAGTTCCTAAGATAGGGAGTGGGAGACTGGAGTTGAAAGTTCCAAACTTCATGGACTTGCCTTAGAGATGCTCCATTATGGCAAAATGCAATTTTCTCACCTGATCAAAAGCAGGGAAAATATAATCTGCAAACTGAATTTCTGCTATGGCCGTAGCACCAGTGACTGCGATTCCAATTCCAAATCCAACGATTCCTTGTTCACACAGTGGGGTATTAAAAACTCTATCTTTACCTACAAAAGATAAGAAAGTCACCGTCATATGACAAATGAGAGTAATGTGATGCATGATACAATGGAAAATTCAGAGTTAATAACCGTGAGGTAGAGGAAACAAGCAGCATGTGAATGAAACAGTAAAGAAATAGTACAATGGTTGGTTTCAATGTAAATATAGTAATTATATTAACTAAGTAACCTAAATGTCCTAAATTAAGAGAAAGATTATCACACTAGAATAAAAGAAAGTAAAACCCAGCTACTTAAAAAAATAAAGGAAATGTAAGGAAAAGGAAAAAAAATACACACACAAAATGAAAAACCTAAACCAAAAGAAGTTGATGTCATTACATTAAAAGCAAACAAGTAGACTTTAAGGGAAAAGGTACTACCAGACATAAAGAGGGAAAATTCATACTGTTAAAGGAGTCAATTCATAAGGATGACATAATTCTAAATTTATACTCGTATAAGTGATGTGCATGCTCAGTCTCTGAGTCATGTCTGACTCTTTTCAACCCCATGGACTGTAGCCCGCCAGGCTCTTCTGTCCATGCGATCTTCCCGGCAAGAATACTAGAGTGGGATGCTACTTCCTCCTCCAGGAGATCTTCCCAATCCAGGGATCAAACCCTCATCTCCTGCTTGGCAGGCAGATTCTTTACTACTGAGCCACCTGGGAAGTCCCATATAAAAATACAAACTGCAAATAAATAGAAAAAATTAACAGAATTAAAAGGATGATTAGATAAAATTCCCAATACAGTGGGAGATTTTCATGTACAAGTCTCGCTGACAGAAAAAGCACATCAAAATAAAAAAGTAAAAACTATTGAGTATTTGAACATGGTTAACAAACATAACTGACATAGAGCACCCAAGAGCTAAGAATACAAATTCTTTTCAAGTAAACACAGAATACAGACACCAATTGACTGCAGACCGAGCTATATATTCAATCAACAACATCCAAAAGATTAAAATCATACAGGGTATAATCTCAGACCATGGTGAAATTAAGCTAGAAGCCAATAACAAATTTTTTAAAAGATATATGCATCTGCACCCTCATGTTCACTACTATAATATTTACAATAGCCAAGATATGGAAGTAACTTGAGGGTCCGTTGATTGATGAATGGATAAAGAAGATGTGACACATATAGATAAATAGATAGACAGATATACACAGACACAAACACACATACGTACACAATGGAATATTACTCAGCCATAACAAGGAATGAAATCTTGCCATTTGGATGGACCTAGAGAGTATTTTGCTAAGTAAAATATGTCAGACAGAGAACAAAAAACACTGTGTGATTTTATTCATATGTATAATCTGGAGGGGAAAAAAAGAAGCAAAAACAAAAACCCAGGCTCATAAGCACAGAGAATAGGTTGGTGGTCGCCAGAATTAGGAGTGAGGGTTAATAAGAATGAGTGAAGGTGGTCAAAAGTTACAAACTTCCAGTTACAAAATAAAGAGTCATGTAATGTACAGCCTTTTCATACTGCTCATGGGCAGTATGAAAGGCAAGAATGCTGAACTGGTTTGCCATTCCCTTCTCCAGTGGACCATGTTTTGTCAGAACTCACTGCCATGACCCGTCCATCTTGGGTGGTCCTACAAAGCATGGCTCACAGTTTCATTGAGTTAAATAAGACTGTGATCCATGTGATCACTTTGGTCAGTTTTCTGTGATTGATGCCTTTGAACTGTGGTGTTGGAGAAGACTCTTGAGAGTCCCTTGGACAGCAAGGAGATCAAACCAGTCAACCCTAAAGGAAAACAATCCTGAATATTCATTGGAAGGACTGATGATGAAGCTGAAATTCCAATACTTTGGGCCACCTGATGCAAAGAGCCGACTCATTATAAAAGATCCTGATGCTGGGAAAGATTGAAGGCAAGAGGAGAAGGGTATGACAGAGGGCAATGCCTCAAAAAAAATTTTAAACCTAAAAAAAGCATTAAATATATGGCTAAATATCCCATGTCCCAGAGAAGAAATTATAATGGAAACCAAAAAGTATTTTGAACTGAATGATAATGAAAAAACTATGCATTAGTACTTATTGAAGAAGGAAATGGCAACCCATTACTCTTGCCTGGAAAATCCCATGGATGGAGGGGCATGGTAGGCTACAACCCATGGGGTTGCAAAGAGTCGGACACGACTGAGCAACTTCACATTCACTTTCACTTAGTACTTACTGAAATTCCAATCTCGGTCATGGCAGAATAGCTTTCTTCACATGAACACTCCCACATCAAATGATTCAAATATGGAGAGAATATAACCAAGGATTACTTAAAGGCATGGGAGAACCAAAAAGCAGGCCTGAACAGAAGGAGACTTGACCCTGAAAGGAAAGGAAGCACAGCCGGGACGGACTCCCCTGGGAGACCTGCCCAGGCTAAATGATTTGAGACAGCTAAGACGAAGACACACAGACTCAGTACTTTTTTTTTTAATATTTATTTATTTGGCTGTGCCAGGTCTTAGTTTCGACACACAAGATCTTTGATCTTCATTTTAGCATGCAGGCTCTTAGTTGCAGTATGTGGGATCTAGTTCCATGACCGGGGATTGAGCCCTGGCCCCCTACATTAGGAGCTCTGATTTCTATTAATCTGCAGGATACATTATCTGCATCATACAACTCAATTGTCACCTGAAATTTCACCACCTCTTGGCCAGTATCAGGATTTCATGAAAAATTCTCATTTCAGAGAGCTGAATAAGCAATGGCCTAGCCAACAATCTAGCCAGGGGACCAAAAGTCTGGTGACTGATCAGGATTCATGTTTCATGTCCATAACCCAAGGATACCCATTCTTCTTGGTGCACAGAACACACTTTCAGTTCAATCATTCATTTGACAGTGAATCACACAGAGGGGGGAAGTGTTGGGAA
Organism: Bubalus kerabau; assembly: GCF_029407905.1. Lineage (NCBI taxonomy): Eukaryota > Metazoa > Chordata > Mammalia > Artiodactyla > Bovidae > Bubalus > Bubalus kerabau. The sequence goes on along the minus strand of NC_073632.1, from coordinate 27,704,769 downwards.
AACACCCAGTAGACACATCTTACAGGTTGTACTCTCAAGGCAGCTGCAGAAACTTACAGCCTGATTCATACTCATTGGGACCTGGGACTATCTACTAAAATTGTGATCACCTGGGACTATCTACTAAAATCGTGATCTCCATCCTTCATCAGTTCTCCATTTGACCGCAAGTAGCTTGATAACCGCTGAAGAGCTAGGCTTCCACTGACCAAGTGCAATTCATTAATTGAAAATGAACACAGATTCCAGCTGCCAAGTGCAGAATCCTGAACCCTGAAATACTGGAATACCTGAAATACCATCACCAGATGAACAGGGTTCCTACCTATTCTCTGCTGGTTCAAGTGCCCGGATTCAGATATTTTTCATCTCAGTTAGTATAGCTCTTTTTACTGCTAGAAGGCAAAAGTGGAGTTTCCTACAGCTCTTACTTCCAAATGGTTTGAGGAAACTGTTTAATAACTCTCTCCAACAACTTCCTATGAAATCACAGAAACTGCTTCAACAAGAACTAAATATTAAAAATCTGTTTTGAAAAGAAAAGAAAAACATAAATTTTTTAAAAATCTGTTTCTATTATCTCTCAAAGAGGTCATGATGGAGGGTAAGAGCATAAATAAAATGCACAGTACTGGTAACTTCTTTCAGTTCAGTTCAGTTCAGTCGCTCAGTCGTGTCCGACTCTTTGTGACCCCATGAATCGCAGCACGCCAGGCCTCCCTGTCCATCACAAACTCCCAGACTCAGACTCATGCCCATCGAGCCAGTGATGCCATCCAGCCATCTCATCCTCTGTTGTCCCCTTCTCCTCCTGCCCCCAATCCCTCCCAGCATCAGAGTCTTTTCCAATGAGTCAACTCTTTGCATGAGGTGGCCAAAGTACTGGTATCTTCTTTAGAATGCAATTAACCTAACATAAAGTTCATACATGCCATATTTCAATGGGTGAATTAATGCATACAGGGATTGCACTCTCAGTCAAGCCTGTTCTGGGTTTAAGTACTATCACCACAAATTACTACACTTCCTAAGCCTCAGTTCCATTATCTGCAACAAATCGCTCACAATACCGAAAAGCTTAAAACAATTCATACAATTGTTCAAATGTTTATAAAGTACCTAATATTGTCTAGACTCTATTCTTGATGCAGAGGACACAGCAGCAAACAAAACCAAAAAAAAAAAAAAAAATCCTATCCTCATGGAACTTACTAGTCAGGAGAAACAGACAATAAAAACAAAATAAATGACAAAGGACTTCCATGGTGGTCCGGTGGTCAAGAATCCACCTGCCAATGCAAGGGACACGGGTTCAATTCCCGATCCAGGAAGATTCCACATGCCGTGGGGCAGCTAAGCCCATGCACCACAACTACTCAGCCTTCGTGTTCTAGAGCCTGTGCTCCACAAGAAAAGCCACTGCGAAGAGACGCCCCTGCACTGCAACTAGAGAGTAGCCCACGACTCATGGCAATGAGAGAGCCCATGTGCAGCAACAAAGACCCAGCACAGGCAGAAATACATAAATTTAATTAATCAAAATAAATAAAATACATGGTGTATGAGAGAATGACAAGAGCTAGAGAGAACAGTAAAGCAGGGAGCATTTAGGGGAGAGGACGTGGGACTTCAGTGGTCTTAACCAGGAAGATTAGGGAGGTACCACTGCCTGAAGACATTTAAAGGAAGAGCTGAAGAAAGTGAGGAAATGTACCGTGCATACGTCCCAGGGCATAAGTGTTCTGGACAGAGGGATCAGTGAGTGCAAAGGTCCTGGGGTATGAACATGTTCAGCATATTAGAGGCAAGTTATCAAGTCCAGAGGGCCTGGTGTGGAGTAAGAGAAATTGTGGGAAGGCATGAAGTGGAAGAGTGAAGGCGATGGGCTGGGGAGGTGGGAGAGGTCAGACAGGGCCTTGTAGGGTTGGGGTGGGTGGCGTGGTCATGGTAAACATTCTGACTTTGCCTGTGAGAATGAGTCAGTAAGCATGTGAGCAAGACGGGAAGTCATGGAGCAAAGTCACCCATCCTCCAAATCGCATTCCAGCAGGAGCCCTCTGGCTGGTCCTTGGTGACCAGCCTGTAAATAGGCAAATATGGACCCGGCAAGACTGATAACAGGGGGCTGCAATCACCCCAGCAAGAGATGATGACACAGAAGAGCAGCAAAGGTGCGAGCATCCAGATAAACAGTATAAAGATAGTGTCAGAAGGATTTACTGAAGAAATGGACGTGAAGCAGAGTCAGAGAAGTGCACAGGATGATTTACAGACTTTTTGACTTGGGCAGCATGAGGACAGTTACCACCGCTCAAGGAAAGGAAAATTTATGAAGCAGGTGGAGGTAAGAGATCAGCAGTCCCACTGTGAAGATGTTACATCTGAGCTGTGCCTTCATACACAGAGGGAAAGCCGTTCATTGGACTGTTAGGTGTATGAGTTGGAAGTCTTCAGCATGAAGATTAAAAACCATGGGACTGATGAGACTCCCAAGTATATTTAAATGGGTACATGGAGAGAAAAAACCTAGTGCTAAGAAGACACGGTGTGAGGACTTCCCTGATGGTCCAGTGGCTAAGAAATCACCTTGTAATGCAAGGGACACAGGTTTGATCCCTGGTCGGGAAGCTAAGATCCCACATGCCCACATACAGCAGTACTGAAGCCTGAGTACTCGAGAGCCTGAGCGCCACAACTAGAGAGTCCACGTGCCGCAATGAAAGATCCTGCTTGACACAACAAAGGTCCCACATGCCTCAACTGAAAGCCAACAAAGCCAATTAATTCATTCATTTTTAAAAGACAAGATGTGAAAAATAATTAGCAACCTTGGAAAGGACATAATAGCCAGAATTTGGAGGCAAACTAGCAGAACATGCTGGCCTAGAAGTCAGACGAAGTGATCCTAATAGACTACAGTGACCTGAGCCACGTGCTGTCAACTGAAAAGTAAAATAGATAGCCAACAGGAATTTGCTGTATGGCTCAGGAAACTCAAACAGGGGCTCTCTATCAACCTAGAGGTGTGGGATGGGGAGGGGGATGGGAGGGAGGTTCAAAAGGGAGGGGATGTATGTATACCTACGGCTGATTCAGGTTGAAGTTGGACAGAAAACAGCAAAATTCTGTAAAGCAATTACCCTTCAATAAAAAATAAATTAATTAAAAAAAGAAAACTGAGATGAGGGCTGACCATTTTCTAACTGGTGACTCAGATATAACAGTGTCTGCCAGGTGGGAGGAAGGGAGAAAACAAAGGCCTAATTCAAGAGGGATGGGAGAATAGAAATTGCAGACAAGGAATAATAACAATTTTACTTGGAGAAATTTGCTGTAAAGGAAAGAAGAGAAAAGGAGCAACAACTAGCTGGAGAAGAATATGGAATCAGTAGAGGGATTATTTTAAGATAGAAGAAACAGAAGGATATTTGCAGGCAGGTAGAAATGATGAGTTGCAGGGGCAGAAACTGATGATTGAGAAAACTAACAAAATGGAGAGAAGGACGAATGAGTGGAACCATGTGCTTGAGACTGTGACAGACGAAGAAGGGGTCTGGTGTGGAGAGTGATAGGAACCCTTATGTTCATTCAGAGGGAAAGCACGTGTGGGCACTGATGCTGGAACACGGAGAGATGCAGTGGAGAGTTTGCCGAAGTTCTCTGTTTGCTCTATCTTAGTCAAATGTGAATTAGACTATTAGCTAAGAGAAGGATGGAGGAGCCTGGTGGGCTACAGTCCATGGGGTCTCAAAGACACAACTGAGCAACTCACACACACACACACACACACACAAGGATGGGGGAGGCAGTGTATTTTTTTTTTTTTTTTTGGTCGCACTGTGGCATGCAGGATCTTAGTTTCCAGACCATGGATCAAACCTGTGCCCACGTGGTGGAAGTGTGGAATCCTAACCACTAGACCACTAGGGAATTCTGGGGAGGCAGTGTTGAGAAAAAAGCATATGAAATAGTCATATGGGAACATGTAGCCTGGGTGGGCCCTGAAGGTCACAAGTATTGAGCTGAAAGTGAGTTCACTTGACAAGATGATATGTTTTGCTCCAACAATATTCAGCTCAGGACTGAGGATATAGACAATGATGGATTTAACCAGCATTGAATTTTGCCAAGCAAATCCTGGCATGGAATTTAAAGTGGGTATAAAGGGAAGAAAGGTCATCAGGGGAGTGAGAGTCAGTGGTAGGGTGGCAGGATTCATGAATTTCAAGGATCGAGACAGTCAACGGATTGTTAGGGTGGAGGCATGAGAGGCAGTGAGCTGGGGAGGTTCAAGGTGGAGATCAGAGTTGAGAAGGTTTCAAATTGAGAGGATGGAGGGACTAGGAATGACAGTCTGGGGTAGGACCATAAGAGTGAAAAGCTAAGGTGGGATGGAACGCAAGATCCCTAGAGCAAAGGATAAAAAATTAAGAAGCGCATCCATGTGGATACTGACAGGAGTGCTGGTGAGGCTGGTGGTGAGCCACGCTAGGAACAGAGAGGACTGGCCTGGAGTCAGCAGGCAACAAGGAAGGGCAGCATTAGCACTTGCTATTCAATACATTATTCAATAAATGTTTATTTTGAAAGACTAGATTAGATAATAAGAGCTAGGCTTCTTTGCATTTAGAATTCAACTCTAGGGACTTCCCTGATAGTCCAGTGATTAAGACTTCACCTTTCAATGCAGAGGATATGGGTTCCATCCCTGATCGGGGAACTAAGATCCCACATGCTTTGAGGCCAAAAAACCAAAACATAAGATAGAAACAATATTGTAACAAATTCAATGAAGACTTTAAAAACAGTTCACATCAAAAAAAAAACTTAAGGAAAAAAAAAAAGCAATCAAATCTATATGAATGTGTCTTTACTTTCTGAAATAACCAAACTAAACTTTTTGCTATTTGGAACCAAACTTCTAGAATTCAGCACATTTAAGTGGTGATTATATATACGCATTAAGGATATGATTACATAATCTCACAGAGAACACAGACTTTAGGTCAGGTGGTACAAAAATTGGATATTCCTTAAACACATGATAATTTAAAATATTCAACCAAGTGATAAACAAAACCTAAGATAAGCTGCAATTCCTATGGCAGCTAAAAGCTATAAGGACAAATCTACTTCTGAGGCTCCAAGATTATTGTGTTAGGGGAGGCACACTGATTGAAACCGCCCACCCTGGCCAGGCACCATAGTAACCATTTGCATGAGTTGTTTTACAACAGGAGGTCCTGGTGAGGAACACGGAACTGGAACAGTTCAGGAAAGGTCAAAAGGAGACACCACATGTCTGGACACCTCCCAGAATCCTTCTCTCTGGCATCCATCTTGGCTGAACAAGGCGTGCACCACCAGGAAGGATTCTTGAGTCGGAATGATTAGCTAAAGACAACCCGGAAACTAATGCCATCACCATAAAACCTGAGACTGCGAGCCACGTGGCAGAGCTGTTCTCCTGGGTTCCCTTACCCCACTGCTCTCCACCCGGGTGCCCTTTCCCAATAAAATCTCTTGCTTTGTCAGCACATGTGTCTCCTTGGACAATTCATTTCCGAGTGTTAGACAAGAGCCCAGTTTCGAGCCCCAGAAGGGGTCCCCATTCCTGCAACAGTTGTAAGAGGGACAGATACAAAGTACTGCAAACAAACTCAATTAACGTTTACTTAGGTGGTTGGTGGCTGTGAGTTCACATGAAGGAAAAAAAATATGCCTACTCTGAAAGTTTTTCAATGCCCAACAGCCTTGGACTGAGTCAGAAAAGAGTAAGTAATATCTGAATTACTTCTTACTGAACTTAAGATAATTGAGTAAGATTAACATTTCAGGTAAACTTATGGTTACTGATAATACAGTAAGAGGAATAGAAGATATTCACTTGCAGCAACATGGATGGAACTAGAGGTTATCATCCTAAGCAAGGGAAGTCAGAAAGAGAAAGACAAATACCATATGATATCACTTATATGTGGAATCTAAAATGCAACACAAATGAACTTATCTATGAAACAGGAACAGACTCACAGACATAGAAAATAGACTTCTTGTTCCCAGAGTTGGGGGGTGGGGGTGGGGTAGGGTGGGGAACAGGTAGGAATGGATTGGGAGTTTGGGATTAACAGATGCAAACTATTATATATAGGATGGATAAAACAAGGTCCTACTGTATAGCACAGGGAACTATATTCAATATCCTATGATAAACCATAATGGAAAAGAATATGAAAAAGAATATATATATATATTATGTATGTATATATATATGTATATATAACTAAATCACTTTGCAGTATGCCAGAAACTAATGCCGGAGAAGGCAATGGCACCCCACTCCAGCACTCTTGCCTGGAAAATCCCATGGACTGAGGAGCCTGGTAGGCTGCAGTCCATGGGGTCGCTGAGGGTCGGACACGACTGAGCGACTTCACTTTCACTTTTCACTTTCATGCATTGGAGAAGGAAATGGCAACCCACTCCAGTGTTCTTGCCTGGAGAATCCCAGGGACGGGGGAGCCTGGTGGGCTGCCGTCTATGGGGTCGCACAGAGTCAGACATGACGGAAGCGACTTAGCAGCAGCAGCAGAAACTAATGCAACATTGTAAATCAACTATACTTCAAAATACTAAATCAACTATACTTCAACATACTAAAAAATAAGTTTTAAAAATTAAAGTGAGAAAAGATATTCATACAGCATACCATTTTCTTATATTTTGCTACCTTTGCTTAAGTTTTAGGCTAATATCTTTGTGTAACTCCATGATCCCCTGAGTCAATGAAAATGTGAAGAATGCGTAAGTGTAGATGGTTGACCATTTAAATAAATGACTTCAACTTCTCATTTGTTAAAGATTAAGTATAAAGTCATACCACCACTTTCTAACTTTTTTTTTTTGGTAAAGGGAATATAATTAAGAAGTTGGACATCCCTGGCAGCATACTCTCTGTTGAAGTTATCATCCACTAAAGACGCCAAACATCAAAACAACAGCGGCTAACTTCTCTGTCCAAAGAATCACAAATGGGCAAATCGAGTCCACCAGTGAATCCCGTTCCCTATGACATTTCTGCCACAAGCAAAGGCCAGAAACAGTGAGAAAAGTACAAAGAAACAACAATTAGGAAAAAGAAGTAGTCATGGTTTAAGGTGACAACCAATTACCTCCTGGTGGGTTAAAAACACTGAAGACCTCAGTATCTTCGGAACCCATAGCTAGTTCTAAATTAGTTTTCCTTGTGAATAAAGTGGTCCTGTAAACTATTAAATCTACCGAGGGTAAAAATTAAATATTTTCCAATAAAATTTTCTGAAAAAGCTGAACCCCGGAAGCAAGGCGGACTGAGGCACAAGCATCTGGTAACAGCAGCGGCAGAGGCACTGTTTGACTTCTTCAGAAAGCCTCCTGAACCTAAAAAGCCATCGGTACCAGACAGAAGCAGACGGATTTGTCCTTTTAGGAGATACAGCACATGAACAAAGAGTGGCAGCAAGAGGCAACATTTCAGATGCAGAAGACAACCAGCCTTTGGAGGAGCCTGGTCATTCACAGCTCAGGGGGATAAACCCACAAATGAATGAGGGAACTGGTTTTGAAATTTTGTCATGAGTCATCTCTGCAAGGAATTAACAAGTGGCAAAGAAACACTCATCCAGTGTGACTGTGGCAGGGCCTGAGATGGAAAATAAGGGAGGCCAGACCCTGGAGAACAGCTCACTAACGGCTGAGCTTCTGAGCGATGTACCCTTCACCTTGGCCCCACACATGTGCCGGGCAGGGCACCATCAGTGACCTTCCCGAACACTTACTCTCCTATGATGTCAGCAAAACCTTACCAAGGTTTTGGTATGATTTCACTCTCGAAAACTCAGTCCTCTATGGTTTGTAATCGTTATGTCTGTGTGCACCTTAACAAACTTTAAAACAAAAGTTTGCCAATTTTATTTCACTCATCTGATGTTTTTTGTAAAGGCCCTTAAACGTTATCAGAAAGCAAGGATCGTGAAGCAAATAATAATATATTATTCATTGCTCTATTTTTTTTAGAATAAAGCACATTTGTATAAAAATTAAACCTAAGATCAACTTCTTTTTCCCCTAGTAATAAATACAAAGATTAATTTATCAAGACTTTTTGAAAGGAGATTTTGTCAACCAGTCTCTCAAAATATAGCACCTCACATTTATCTTGGAAAAACTGTGAAAAAGAACTGAGACATTTTTTTAGCACAACTCTGAAATATCTACTCAGAGTGTGACTTCCCTGGTTTGGAGGAAAACTTAATGTTATCCCCTTTCTCCTTTCACTGTGTTTATGAATGAATTCAGATCCAAAAAAAAAAAAAGTTGCCAGTTAGCTTAATTTCTTCAGTCTTAATTTAGACATTGATGTGGAAATTTACAACTTTTCCTAGAAAGCAATAGTAGTTTGCTGAGACAAGAATGCTATATGAAGAATGCTCTGGATACTGTTTCTTTTGAATGACAGATTCTCCTTAAGCCCATGGCAGTCTTCTCCACCTTGATGGAGACCCAGGTTCCTGTCTTTATTTCTTGCTACTTCATGGTCTGCTCTCTCACCAGCTTTACAAGAACATCCCCTGCTTCTGCTTCAGTTGGCATTTTCTCTCCTTACCTCTTATATTTACAGTTTATGACAAGACCCGCATTTCCTTCCAACCTCTCTGCCTCCCAGAGAAAAGGAGCTTATGATAATGTATTATTGCTGATAAAGCCCTTATTTAGACATTTGTTGGCCACAATACAGAAGGAAATGTTTAACTGCCAGAAAAACTACAGCTGATTCATTTCCAGCTAGAGTATAGGCGAAACACCTAGATAGGGCTTTTAATTTGTGAATATCCATTGTCTATTCTGACTAAAATAGAAAACTGCCATTGGTCCATAAACTATAAAGGGAAGAGATAAATTGTGAAAGAGTATTTTCTATGCCATGGAAAATTTAAATCACATTTGTTCTGATTAGTGCCAATACAATTTATTGATTCTGTGCCAAAAAATCTTAAATATATTTTTCACGAAGATAGAGTGCCATAGCAAAACTAAACACCATGCACAAAAGTACATGAATTAAGTTTTAATGTGGCATGCATGTTTGTTTAATAAATGTGGCATGGTCTTGATAAACTGTTACATGATTAAGAGTTAAATGTACATTTCTATTGACAAAAATATGCCTTATTTACAAATAATGGTACCATATGAGGTGAATGACTAAATTAGATCTTTACATAATTTTCATAAAACATCAGTGTAGGAAATCTAACTTATTATAAGACAAATGTGAACATTTTATAGCAGTTTTTGTGAAAACATTTTTTTTCAGTATTCATGTAAATATACCTTAACACCAAATGTAAGCATGTTATCCGTTTGTCTAATATGTATTAAATTTTGTCTGAATACTTATACATTTATTTATATGTATGTCTACCATGTTATAACTATGCTTATAAGTATTCTAATTTGTCTATAAAAGATATTTAAATAAACAAGAATTTTTAAAAACTGAAAAGAAAATTATGAAAAAGCAGCTGTAAAACTGCCTGCCTCTAAGTAACCAGTATTTCCTCAGGACACAAATCTGAATAGATCAGACTATCCTTCCAGAAAAAAGATCAACTTCATCAGAAAAATAGCTCAAGTCCCAGATTCTTTGAATAGAAAGATAAATAAGGACATAAACATTTGTGACTCAGATACAAAATAAACCACAGGAAATAAATGTCATTATACATATTCAATACAATTTTAATGGGGCAATGGATAAGGAGACACAGGAAACATATTTCAGTCATTTTAATCACAATAGACTTCTTGGTGGCTCAGTGGCAAAGAATCCGCTTGCCAATGCAGGAGACTCAAGTTCGATCCCTGGGTCAGGAAGGTCCCCTGGAGAAGGAAATGGCAACCCAATCCAGGATTCTTGCCTGGAAAATCCCACAGACAAAGGAACGTGGCAGGCTATAGTCCATGTTGCAAAAGAGTTGGACACAACTTAGCACCTAATGACAAGAAATTTTAGTCACACACTTTTTGGAATATGCTGTGATTTCACAGTTTAAAGTTTGCTGATGAAGAATTTAATCAAGATGAAAGGCATTTGTTTGTGGGTCAAATAAAGTAAAAATACAAAGTTAATCCAGATCAGTTCTGCCTCTTTAAAATAAGAGAGAGAAAAGAACAGACTGTTGCATTCATTAGATAAGCAGGCCAGAGAGACATTTAGAGGATAAATACACAAATAAATTTTTCTAAACATACTAAGCAAGATGAGCATACAAGTTATCATCCAAACGGAAAATATGTCTGGGAATGTTAGGATAGCAAAGATAATTAACAGATGTTAATTGATCAACAGTCCTAACCTGAGTGGTCCCAGGAAAACAGGACTGTCCTTGGTAAACCAAAACTTACTATTAGAGTAAGGAATATTATGGAAACTTAGGCTTCCCTGGTGGCCCAGATGGTAAAGACTCTGCCTGCAATGCAGGAGACCCAGGATTGACTCCCGGATTGGGAAGATTCCCTGGAGAATGGAATGGCAACCCACTCCAACTGTTGATCAGAGAATTCCATGGACAGAGGAGCCTAGAGAGCCACACACAGTTCAGGGGGTTGCAAAGAATTGGACACAACTGAACAACTAATACACACAAGTGGAAACTTATAGGGGAAATATAAACCAAGTACTCACCTTAGCCATAACTAATCTGCCATTGATTAGCATCCTAAATTAGGCTATTCATGATCCATAACTAGAAAATGGAAGAGTTGACTTAGCACTCCCACCACCAAGGCAGTAGTCATGGTGTACTACCTGGATGGGGCACTCTGAGGCATGCAGCCCAGCTCCCCCGTGTGAAGAGCTTGTTCTCTGGTTCCTAAGAGTGCTCTCAGCAAACCAACACCAGCTGTCACCCCTTCAGAGACTGCCTCAACTACACCAAACCTCCAAGTTCAAGGTCATGCTTGGTGGCCACTATCCAATAATTGATCAGTGTGAGTATAAAGGACTGATCATTTCAGCTCAACTAGGGACAACTCAAAAGGGTCATCATGGCTCCAGAGATCCCACAGGTTGGCCAAGGCCATCCTTGAAACTGTATCCCTTTTGGACAGTTCCTTTCTGCTTTCAGAAGGTGCCAGGTGCCAGGGTTTCCAGATTTAGTAAGTTTGCTTCTATTTACAATGATCTTACAGCAACATTCTTCAAATTGTACCCTCTAGGCAACAATAGCTATAAAGTGCTGTTTGGGTGTCTTGTCCTATAGATTCTACCTCTATTATATTCTGAGTACTCCTGGGAAATAGATCTGGGTTATTATAATCAATAAGACAGGAAAATTAAAGATGATAAAAATCAATCAGGAGCAAATGTGCTTAGTAAATGTTTACTCAGTGAATGGATAGATGAAATGCAGACGTCTCACTGTAACTAATGAGTCTACAACTCCAGGTGCAGAACCAGTAATGTCCAGATCCTGCGAAGTCCAAATCAGTTCCAAGGATTTAATGATCAGATTAGAATCCATGAGCTCCTCTACTGAGAATACAAACTACATGTCACTCATCTTTGAACACTCAGTAGTACCTAGCACAATGCTTTGAACTTAGTAGTCATTCAATAGTTTGGCTTGAGTGACCAGATTTAAAAGGCCCATCATGCCTGGGCTAAAAGGCACTTAGTCTGTGACAATGAGGATGTGGTGACCCAGGTTTGATCCCTGGGTCGGGAAGATGCCCTGGAGAAGGGAATGGCAACCCACTCCAGTATTCTTGCCTGAAGAATTCCTTGGACAGAGAAGCCTAGCGGGCTATAATCCATGGGGTCACAAAGAGTTAGACACGACTGAACAACTAACACTTTCAGTACAACTTTTCAACAATGATCCACCAAGCATTCTAAACACAGAGATATGCCAGGAAGGCAGATAATAGTTTAGTTGAAATCGATGTGTAATAATACATACATGAAATTTTTCATTCAAATAATGGGAAAATGTGACAGTGAAGGGACTACAGACTCACCCAGGCATAAAGAAGAGAACTATCTTCAGTCATCTCTAGTGCCTTATATAGTCTTTAACATATAACATTTTTAAAATATGTTAAAAATGAAAAAACTGAATGACCAAAATAACATTAAAATGAGAAATGATGGCCAAAATTTTGGGAAATTATAAAATCAGTGAATAGAAACTGAAATAGGGAACATCTATCTGGTCAGGATGAGCCACTATGTTTGAGATATAATAACGTTCAATATCAGAGACCACGATTTCTCAAATGAAGTACTAGACGGATAACTTTTAAGGGAAAGATATTCTCTTGTACTTCTAATGTCAACTTAAATCAATTTTAATACATACAAAATTAAATTCAGCATTTATTACCCTTATTAAAAGAAAAAGGCAAAAATCTTAAATACAAAAAATAAACACCTGATAACCAATTAAATTCAAGTTAACAGCAAAACTGAAGTATAACAAATAATGGTTTTCTACTGTAGCAATGTAGCGTCAGATCAGATTCTATATATAATCTGCATTTTTTTAATCATTCTAATGAAAAAATGCCTTTTCACTTAAATTCACTATATATAATATATGTAACCTCATGGCTTTCTTTGACAACTGATAATCAGACCTCATACTAAAAAAAGAAGAAGAAACACCCACAGCATTCCTTGAATGCTAAATTTAAGGAAGGTACTTTGAAATAAAGTTGGTATCACAACCACGTTGAAACCCTTATCAAATGTGTAAATATTCAATTACTACTGGAGTCAGGTATAGAAAATTCTTCAGTGTTTACCTATTGATATACTAACTGCTAATGATCTGTTGAAAGTTAAACGGAATCTGTGAAATTCATCTGTCTGTGACTTGGATGTGTTATTGCTATAATGCTGGTTCCTCTGGGGTTGGCACACAGGGATGCTATTAATATTAGCACAGTTTGTTATCTGAATCTCAGCGAACACGTCATATATTTCAGACACTGTGAAGTAGCTGATATTCACATAGCACAAACACAGGCAACACAAACGCCAGTTTTATCACACGGCAATATCTGGTCACACAGCAGGTGATTCAGATGCTATGCTTATATTATTTTTTAAGATTATCACTGATACTAAAACTTTTAAATTTTATTTTTTTATCTTAACTGCAATCACTTTTACTCTATTTTTAGACCTCTTATTGGAGTATAGTTGCCTGCCAATGCAGGAGATGCAGGTTCAATCCCTGGGTTGGGAAGATCCCCTGGAGAAGGGAATGGCTACCCACTCCCATATTTTTGCCTAGAAAATCCCATGGACAGGAGCCTGGTGGGCTACAGTCTCAGTTCAGTTCAGTTCACTTCAGTCACTTAGTCGTGTCCGACTCTTTGCGACCCCATGAATCGCAGCACGCCAGGCCTCCCTGTCCATCACCAACTCCCGGAGTTCACTCAGACTCACATCCATCCAGTCAGTGATGCCATCCAGCCATCTCATCCTCTGTCGTCCCCTTCTCCTCCTGCCCCCAATCCCTCCCAGCATCAGAGTCTTTTCCGATGAGTCAACTCTTCGCATGAGGTGGCCAAAGGACTGGAGTTTCAGCTTCAGCATCATTCCCTCCAAAGAAATCCCAGGGCTGATCTCCTTCAGAATGGACTGGTTGGATCTCCTTGCAGTCCAAGGGACTCTCAAGAGTCTTCTCCAATGGGTTGCAAAGGAGTCAGATACAACTTAGCGACTAAAGAATAGCAACAAATGAAAGGGGCAGAAAGCAGGAAAACAAATTATAGAATCATCAAATCCTACCACTGCTGAATATCTTCTCACCAGCTCCACATCTTCAAAAAAGGAAACTGAGTCTTGATTTAAGTGTAGCCCTGGTTCCTTTATGAAGATTTGTTCTATTCTATTAGAGAAGTTTCTTTCCTAAATTGGCTGTTGCAAATTACTCAACTCATCAATGCTAGAATATATCAAAGTAGACCTTAATGACCTGGCGCCACAGTCACAGAGGCAAAATAGTTCTGAACATTTCATCTGAATGTAAAACTTCTTCATAAACAATGTCCTCAGATTCCCTGATGTTTCTCCAGAAACTAAAGCAAATAAAATATCAGGTTTAAGCCATCACAGCACGTAATCTACTTACCAACAACAAAGGCAAATAAAAAGCATCTTTAAAGCAGTGATTTTAAAAATGATCAAGAAACCCCAAGAGAATTTCTTTACAAGAACCTTTAAAAGAGGTGCTTAAAACTTTGAGTCAATAATAAATTGCATTGCAATATAGCACACTTACTCTGCTTAAATGTATATGCCTTTCTATCCTGAAAAGGCAGTATGAAATCTACATGTTCAGTTCAGTTCAGTCGCTCAGTTGTGTCCAACTCTTTGCGACCTCATGAACTGCAGCATTCCAGGCCTCCCTGTCCATCATTAACTCCCAGAGTTTACCCAAACTCATGTCCCCTGAGTTGGTGATGCCATCCAACCATCTCATCCTCTGTCGTACCCTTCTGCTCCCACCCTCAATCTTTCCAGCATCCAGGTCTTTTCAAATGAGTCAGCTCTCCACACCAGGTGGCCAAAGTATTGGAGTTTCAGCTTCAACATCAGTCCTTCCAATGAACACCCAGGACTGATCTCCTTTAGGATGGACTGGTTGGATCTCCTTGCAGTCCAAGGGACTCTCAAGAGTCTTCAACACCACAGTTCAAAAGCATCAATTATTCTGCACTCAGCTTTCTTTATAGTCCAACTCTCACATCTGTACATGACTACTGGAAAAACCATAGCCTTGACTAGACGGACCTTTGTTGGCAGAGTAATGTCTCTGCTTTTCAATATGCTGTCTAGGAGAAGGCAATGGCACCCCACTCCAGTACTCTTGCCTGGAAAATCCATAGACGGAGGAGCATGGTAGGCTGAAGTCCATGGGGTCGCTAAGAGTCAGACACAACTGAGCGACTTCACTTTCACTTTTACTTTCATGCATCGGAGAAGGAAATGGCAACCCACTCCAGTGTTCTTGCCTGGAGAATCCCAGGGACGGGGAAGCCTGGTGGGCTGCCGTCCATGGAGTCGTACAGAGTTGGGCACGACTGAAGCGACTTAGCAGCACCAGGTTGGTCATAACTGTCCTTTCAAGGAGCAAGCATCTTTTAATTTCATGGCTGAAATCACCATCTGCAGTGATTTTGGAGCCCCAAAAATAAAGTCAGCCACTGTTTCCACATCTATTTGCCATAAAGTGATGGGACCAGATGCCATGATCTTAGTTTTCTGAATGTTGAGCTTTAAGTCAACTTTTTCACTCTCCTCTTTCACTTTCATCAAGAGGCTCTTTAGTTCTTCTTCACTCTCTGTCATAAGGGTGATGTCATCTGCATATCTGAGGTTATTGATATTTCTCCCAGCAATCTTGATTCCAGCTTGTGCTTCTTCCAGCCCAGAGTTTCTCATGATGTACTCTGCATAGAAATTAAATAAGCAGGGTGACAATATACAGCCTTGATGTACTCCTTTTCCTATTTGGAACCAGTCTGTTGTTCCAAGTCCAGTTCTAGCTGTTGCTTCCTGACTTGCATATAGGTTTCTCAAGAGGCAGGTCAGGTGGTGTGGTATTCCCATCTCTTTCAGAATTTTCCATAGTTTATCATGATCCACACAGTCAAAGGCTTTACCATTGTCAATAAAGCAGAAATAGATGTTTTTCTGGAACTCTCTTGCTTTTTTCAATGATCCAGCAGGTGTTAACAATTTGATCTCTGGTTCCTTTCCCTTTTCTAAAACCAGCTTGAACATCTGGAAGTTCACAGTTCATTCAATGAAATCTACAAACTTGTGCATAAAACTAAAATGTTACTGAGAGTAAAGTTATACTTATATATCTACATTAAATTGGATATAATTTCCATGTACTTAGATATAAGGACGGAGAAGGCAATGGCACCCCACTCCAGTACTCTTGCCTGGAAAATCCCATGGACGGAGGAGCCTGGTAGGCTGCAGTCCATGGGGTCACTAAGAGTCAGACATGACTGAGCAACTTCACTTTCGCTTTTCACTTTAATGCATTGGAGAAGGAACTGGCAACCCACTCCAGTGTTCTTGCCTGGAGAATCCCAGGGACGGGGGAGCCTTGTGGGCTGCCATCTATGGGGTCGCACAGAGTTGGACACAACTGAAGCGACTTAGTAGTAGTAGTAGTAGATACAAGGAAAATTCAGATATAAGGGAAATTTCAGGGAGAGTCCTCATATCAGTTTAGATTCAACTAAATATCTCCAACTGAGTATGTCAATCACAGTTCACATGATCTTAATTATGATGGAGTTATTCAAAAATTTTTATTAAATTCAACATTTCCTACTTGCTATGCTCTTGGAAGCTGGGCATAAATCTTAAAAAGATTTTTTTACTTTTTAATGAATGATAATGAAATCTTAAAGGGAAAAATAAAAATGACTTTGGGACTCAGAAGTTGGAGCTTTTGTTTTCCAAGAAATGCATTAATAGCAATAACCAGTTGGAGACTACTAAAAATATGGAACATTGAAATGAAATTTTAAGATAAACCATAATGGAAAAGAATATTTTTAAAAAAGAAGGTGTGAGTGTGTATATATATATATACACACACATATACATATGTGTGTGTATATATATATATGTATAACTGAATCACTTTGCATACAGCAACAATTAGCCCAACATTGGGAATCAACTATACTTCAATTTAAAAAAATTTTTTTAAAGATGAACAACATGCTCGGTTTGTTGCAAGTTAGATAAGCTCTTCAATAAATGAGCTAGGATACCTAAGAAATAGGATAAACTGAGAATATACTAACAAAGGGAGATACCTCAAATTTAACTAAGTTATTAGATAGATGTGGCAAGGTACTATCAAGCCCTGCATCCTTCTGACATCTAATAACTAAGTTATTAGATAGATGTGGCAAGGTACTATCAAGCCCTGCATCCTTCTGACACCATCAGAACTCCAACTCTGACCCAGTGAATGTATTACTTGATATAATGTGTTTTTCCCCAGTGGAATAAACATTCACACAATATGTACTTGGCCATGTACAAGGTATGATAAATGATAGAGATGAGATACCATTTAAAGAATGTTAAACATTTAAATATTCAAACAACCTACAAGGTAAAAAGGAGATAGGACAAATATAAATAACTATGATGCAGGAAAGAGATACAAAAATAAAATGTTATTAGAGGAGGGGGAAGAAGAGATTCTTTCAGGCCTGGAAGAATCATGCCAAGTTTCATGAAAGAGAATGTGCTGGAACTGGGCACTGAAAAAATGGGCAGAATCTCACTAGGCCCAGGTAGAAGAAGGAACAGTGATCAAAGACACAGAGGCAAGAAATAATGTGCAAATTCAGAGTTGGGAAGTGAACCAAGGCAGACGAAGTACAAAGAGACTAGAGAGTAATGGCAGCTAAAGATGGGAAGTGCTCAGTAGCTTAGTCATGTCCAACTCTTTGCAACCCCACCAACTGTAGCCTGCCAGGCTTCTCTGTCCAAGGGATTTCCCAGGCAAGAATACTGGAATGCATGGCCATTTCTGTCTCCAAGGGATCTTCCTGACCCATATATACTACTGAGTAGGGTGGTCAAAAATGTGGGCTTCGGGTCAGAACTCACAGGTTTAGATGTGGTTCTACCACTTTCTGAGTGTGTGATCTTAGACTGGGCTTCAGTCTCTTCATTCATAAAATTAGGATAAAAATCACTAACCTACCAATCAGAATCAAACACAATAGGCATGTACAAGTGCTTGGCAAACCAGAAGTATTTTAAGAATGTAAAATATTACCAGGACAGTGGTAATGAAAATAAAATGGAGAAAATGTCTGCACGACACTAGAAAATCAATGGGATTTAAGCGTTGTGAGAGGAGAGGCAAGTGGGAGCAGAGAAATCCTAAGGGCTGGCACTGAGGCACAGGGGCCCATAAGCAGTCTTCAAGACCCCCAGACCACCAGCTGCAGGAGCCTACTCAGCATGGCAGGCGAAGTCAAGGGCACGTGGAGTCACTCTACAGTGAGTACTCTCTCCATCTGGGGTGATGGCTGGAGAGGGGCAAGGAAGGAAGGTCAGTCATGGTGGCAGAGTTGTGACAAGCAATTGTAACCTAGAAATCACAATCTTGTTCCATTAGCAAGACCACGAATAGGCACAGCAGGAGGCCGGCACCCACCTTCATCAAAGACAGAGGTTTACCATTGGACAGAGGAGGGCTATACAGGCAAACCCGTATATGTTCAGTCACTCAGACGTGTCCAGCTCTTTGCGACCCCATGGACTGTTACCCACCAGGCTCCTCTGTCCATGGGATTCTCCAGGCAAGAATACTGGAGCGGGTTACCATTTCCTCCTCCAGAGGATCTTCCCAACCCAGGGACTGAATCCACGTCTCTTGCATCTCCTGCACTGCAGGTGGATTCTTTACCACTGAGCCACCTCAGAAGCCCTACACACAAGAGGCCCAGCCACTGCTAACCTTCCGCTAGTGAGATATATCCCAGGAGTACAGATGGTCAAAATGGTCACTGTGATCAAAGTGACAGTGGTGATCATTTCATAAAACTCACATAATATTGCACGTCATCTATATTTCCATTAAAAAATAACAATAACAACAACCAAAAAAGATATCCTAGGAGTGGGAATGAAGGGCTGACGATCAAGGGCAGCTCCTGGATAGAGGAACAAATGCTCTGCGGCTGCAGCTGTATACATGCAGAAGCCTGGAGACTATGCAAGTTAAGGACTGAGCCCCAGGCGACCAAAGCGTTCTAAGACACTGCCTGGAAACGAGGGCCAGCTGATTCTCATAGACTGCAGTTTTATTCAAGCAGTTGTCCACTTGGTGCAGCACTCTGCACCACCATCCTGACTGAGCGTGAGCAAACCAACGTCTGGTCCTGAACTCTGTGCTGCTCACCTGGCATTTGAGTAACACCCTTCCTTACATGATCCACAGAGTTAACCACATGACCCTGGCAGAACAGAACCAACTCGGTACCTCAGAGCCCTGGGCATCTGCAGGAATTGCCCAACACTGACTTTGATGAGGGATACCTACAGGCCCATAGGGGACCAAGTATAAGTGGAATATCAACCACTGGTATTTTAACACTTATGAGTAAGCCGAAACTTTGTTTCTGAGCATGATCAGTGTGATTTAAGGAGACCAATTTCCCACTAACAAAATCACCTTGTCTTGAATGAAACTAAATCTAAACAAATGTAATCTGAATGCCTGGGTTTTAGGGGATAGGTATTATACAACCCTCTAAGGTTAAGTAAGACTCTTCTTTAAGTGACACATGGAAAGAAAAACACAGAAACTCATTATAGGCAAACTGATGTTTTATTATGTCTCAGAAGAAGAACCAGAGTTCCATAGTGTAAGAAAGAAAATGACCTATTTGGTTCTTCCTTTCTGATAATCAAATACATACTTATTGATGAAAATATACAAATATATTAAGTGAAGCTATCTAAAACTTATTGAGAGCCTAGAGTGTTGTTTAGAGAAATGCATACAAAAACACATATTTTTTCAAAAAAAATGTACACATAGCTGATGCTGGAAAAAAGATTCCAATGAATGAATAAAAAATGTATTTCTGAATAAACCTAGGATGACTTCACTATGCATGAATAATAACTAAAGTTGTTTTGCCACAAAAGCAAAAGAAATATTTTCATCATCCTTGTGATAGCAGCTGGAATTTCAGAGAAAACCATCTTAGGAAAAAAAAAAAAAAGCTTTTTTTAATCTTCCTTCATTTATATGGAAATGAGATGTTTCCTAAAACATATCCGTACCCAGTACCTACGTCAAAACCAGAGCTCAAAGCACACACATTCCTTCAGCACATTCCTGCCTGGAAGGCCACACGGCACACCAACATCATCCATGTGCGTCATTCCCCACGGAGGACAGTACCAAGCTGTCAATTTCAATTAACCTGCTTCACTTTATAAATAGCCGAAACGTCCCTGTCTAAATAGGCTGGTGCCCTTTTCTCAGAAGCAGAGGGAACAACACGACAAAGAAGCATGAAAAATAAATGAGCTTTCCCCTTTGTAAATAGGAGAAAGTTGACATTAAACCAATTCTAAGTCCGAACTGAAGAGCTATTAATAAAATAAAGCTCAAGAGAATGAAGGACCAGTTTTAACCAGAAAATAAATAACATTCACTAACTCCATCAGCCCTTTTTAAAGTATAAGTATCTGTGAGTCACAGGGCTAGAGATATAACTCAAGGTCCATATTCAGGCAGAGAGAAACACAGACACCATAAATTACAATCCATAATGTGGTCCCCAAAGTAAAACAGTCTAAAAGGCCCAAGTGCTTGATGCTCAGTCACAAAGAAGTTAGTTTTGAAGATTTAATGATATCATTCTCTTCTAGATCTGAAATGTTTCATAATTTTTATTACCTATAACATTAACATTTCCTTTGCTAGCTGTATTTTTTTCTCTAAAATCAATGATAACAAAAAAATTCTACTTGGTACTTGTACAGTCTAAGTACTTGTTTACAGCACTTTTCTAGTTCACACTTCAGTGAGAAAATAAAAGTAGAGTCAGAAAACATCAGTGGAATTTATCAAAAAGTAGAACAGCCACTATGGAGAACCATATGGAAGTTCCTTTAAAAACTAAAAATAGAACTACCATATGCCCCAGAAATTCCAGTCCTGGGCAAATACCCAGAGAAAGCCACAAATCAAAGAGATAAATGCACCCCACTATTCATTACAGCACTGTTTACAACAGTCAGGACATGGAAGCAACCTAAATGTCCATCAACAGAGGAATAAAGATGAAGTACGTATATACAAGGGAATATTACTCAGCCATAAAAGGGAACAAAACTGGGCCATTTGCAGAGACATGGATGGACCTAGAGACTGCGAAGTAAGTCAGAAAGAGAAAAACAAATACCATATATTAATGCATACATGCGGAATCTAGAAAAACTGTAACGATTTATCTTATCTGCAAAGCAGTAATAGAGACACAGACAAAGAAAACAAACATATGGATACCAAGGCGAGAAGCAGGTGTGGGATGAATTGGGAGATTGGGCTTGACGTGTATACATGACTGACACCATGCATAAGATAGGAAACATGAGAGCCCCCTGCACAGCACAGGGACCGCTACTCAGTGCTCCGTGGTGACCTAAGCGGGAAGGAAATCCAGGAAAAGGGGGATATACGGATACACACAGCTGATTCCCTTTGCTGTACAGCAGAAACTAACACAAATTGTAATGGAACTATACTCCAATAAAAATTAATTTTTCAGAAAAGGAGAACATTCCTGGTGATCATTACAGAGGCTAGTGGACCCATTAATTCACCTAATTAATAACCACCATGTGGAAAAACACAGCTCGTCACCAAATTAATTTCAGATAAAATAAATATACATGTACATGTGTCACATACACATAAATATGGGTCACCCAGGCAATACTTCATAAGCACGCCATAAATGGCATAATATAGTGACAACCCACATGCATCAGAATAGTATTCAGCTCACTGAACTACCTGGGACACAATCAAAAGGTAAGAATTAAGTTAAATAAAAAAGACTTCTGATGGAAGAAAGATCTGACGAAGTTGACAAACTGTCCTTAAGCAAGTCCCTTAAGCCCTCCTCACAGCAGCTATAAAAATAAAATCCCATCAGAAGTCATTCCTAGCAGGTAATTCTCTTGCTGTGGCAGTTAAATGAATCATCACTTTATGCGCACTAAGTCTTGACAACCAGCTGCCCACTTGTGCATTCATTCAACCAATTTCCATGCTTGGCGCTATTCTGGGCCTCATGGGAGATAAGATGAACTGTAAATATAAGTAAAACATGGGACAAAATAAGCATATGAGTTATGGATGCGATGTTGGATGGAAATAAAAGAATCAAGAGAAATTACTTTGAGATGGCAAAGGCTGAAAAAGAAGAACTGGGTCAGGGGTAGGGTCAGAGTTGAAGCAGGGGAGGACTTTTTGAGGTGCAGAAACAACACCATATACACAGAGGGGCAACTTGAAACAGAGTGGATGCAGCCAAGAGTGTGGTGGGGCAGGGGGGGACCAAAGCTGGAAAGAAAAATCAAAGCCAGACCACTTTAGGGAAACTGGACTTTACCATTCAACAGGAGGAATATTTTAAGCAAGAAAGTATCATGATCAGAGCTGTATTGTGGAAAAATTAATCTCACTGATGTATATAACACAAAATAGAGAAGGGAGGAGAGTAAGAACAGACTCGAGACAAAGACTGCAATCATTCAGATCAGACATAAGGAGGGTGTATAAAAAAGAATGAAATAACACCATTTGCAGCAACATGGATGGTGCTAGAGATGATCATACTAAGTGAAGTAAGTCAGACAAAGACGAATACCATATGATATCACTTATATGTGGAATCTAAAATATGATACAAATGAACTTATCCACAAAACAGAAACAGACTTATGGGCATAGAGAACAGACTTATGGTTGCCAAGGGGTGGGGGGGTAGGGATGGACTGGAAGTATGGGGTTAGGAGATGCAAACTAGCATATATAGAATGAATAAACAACAAGGTCCTACTGTACAGCATAGGGACACGTCCAGTGTCCTGTGATAAACCATAACAGAAAAGAATATATATATTTATATATATATGTATGTATAACTGAATCACTTTGCTATATACCAGAAACTAACACATTATAAATGAACTTGTTCTCAGTCATGTCTGACTCTTTGCAGCCCCCTGGACTGAAGCCCACCAGCTCCTCTGTCCATGGAATTTTTCAGGGTTGTCATTTCCTACTCCAGGGGATCACCCCAAGCCAGGGACCAAACCAGAGTCTCTTGCATCTCCTGCATTGGCAGGCAGATTCTTTACCACTCTGCCACCTGGGAAACCCAATAAATCAACTACACTTCAATTTTTAAAATTTTTAATAAAGGAAAGAGAAGTAAGGAGGGAGTGGATTCTAACAGTCACAGTAGGGACAGTAGTGAGAGAAACCCCAATATAGAACCATCAGAACTCGATAACTCTGAAACTAACACAAAATTGTAAATCAACTGTACTCCAATGAAAAAATAATTAGAAAAGAAAAAAGAACTCCATAGCTGAAGTTTTAGAATTGGCTTGTTTCGAGAATCCACAGAGCAGGATCCAAGAGGCAGCCTGAAAGTCACTACACGTAACGAAATGAAAGAGAAATAGTTGCCACACTGATTTAAAACCAATACACATACATTCAGAAGAATGAGTTTCACTTGAAATAAACTGGTTTATTTGAAATAAACCTTTTAAACATCAGATCCATTTTTAAATAAGAGGTCAGGGGGAAAGTTAGCAGTATCACAATGTGCAATTTGATGAAGCTTTTAGTTTGGTCCAAACCAGATGGCCAGCTAAAATAAGCAATGCTACAGAGGACAATCCAATGTTTCAGAATTAAAGAAATCTATATTCTATACACTCTTACAGGATAATCATATCTCCTCAAAACGTTAGCCATCTAATCTGTTTCTGACCCCACTCTTCCATGAAAATTATTTTATTTTGTAGGTCACAAGTCATGGAGGGCCTCCTAACTGCATACCCAATGGAAACTTCATGGTCAATATTTCAATATTGACCCCCTGACAACTGCTCTAAATCCTTTACTTTCCATCTGCCTCCACCTGCAAAACATCATGCGTCCTCTTTGTCTGCCCGAATGATTCTTCACTGACCCCTTCCTGGCTCCACCTTTTCTCCACTGCCACGGGTCAGACGCTCATTACCTCTCAGACAGACTCTGTGGTTCTCAAACTACAGTTCCTGGACCACCAGCAGCAGCATCTGCAGACTTGCTAGAAGTAAAAAATGCTTGGGCCCCATGTAAGACCTACTCAATCAGAAACTCTGGGGGTAGCATCCAGTAATCTGTGATGGAGCAAGCCTTTCAGGTGACTCTGCTGTGCACTAAAACTTAACCTCTGTAATCAGGAATCATCCTGCTCTTGGTCTTCCCACCTTTATGTCTCAGAGTCCCCAAGCCTGTGGCCAGCATTAGATCCTAAATGATCAATTTAACTATGTCATCCACCATCTTTTACGACAGGATTCAAAATATGTCAACACTTTTTAAACAAAAAAGACATCAAATGTTAACTTAAATTTGCATTCTAATGTTACTTGAATTTGTACAGACATAGAAGTTTTATAAAACTAGCAATATCCCTATTTTTTAAGCATAGATAATTTCTTACACAGAGAACACTAAACCAATACATTCAACAACATTAATTTGAAATCAAATTTTTCTGAAACTGTGCGGCTCAGTTAGTTGGTCACTCGTGTCTGACTCTTTGCAACCCCATGGACTGTAGCCTGCCAGGCTCCTCTGCCCATGGGATTCTCATGCAAGAATACTGGAATGAGTTGCCATTCATGTTGTCTCCAGTCCCACTGTCCCCGTCCTTATGAATTTAGCCCCTTACAAAAGAAGATCACTTGATATATTAGTGGGAATTAAGAAGGGAATGAATGTCGATATCTATATCCCGCTCTTTTTCCAGAAGACTCAGCTGCCATTTTCTACCAAAATTCTCAGCACACAATTTCATTCACCCTCTGTCATGTACATTCTGGACTAAAAGGAAAGTTTCCAGGCATGTCTTCCATCATTTCATATTGTTATTTCATTCTTACACTGTTATTTTACTCACCATGGAGGCGATGCTTTGGCAGACCAAGTTTACTGGATGTCCTAAAAGGCAGAGACTACATGTCGAAAATTTTTAGTACCTTTTGGAACAGGAGTTCTCAAACTTGGCTGCACATTTGAATCACCTGGGGACCTGTGAAAACTCCCAACACCCTGGCCACACCCCAGACCACTGACTCACAATCTCTGGGGTGAAACAGAAGTATCAGAATTGCAACCTATGGGCGCCGCTGAGCATCAGTGCTGGGTAGTGAATGGTATGGTCACCTGGAAACCTATGTCTGACACTTATCCCACATAAGCACCATGCCACTGAAAGGCATCAACCCTCCTAAGATGCATCTCCAACAAGCTTATGGACGTAGTGCATTGGTCTCTGTACCCAGGAAAATAACCTGAGTAATCCAAGGAAATCTGAAAGAAGTGCCTCAGCCTAAGACAAAGTTTGAGGATGTGTTTTCTACCTGTCAGATGACACATTAATATTAACCATCTATTTCCTGTGCCCATTAGTCAATGTGGCAATGATAATAGTCAGTGCCAGTCTTTCTCCATTAAGTGTAATTCAGCCGGTCGCTGCCTTCATTATCCATTACTTGGCCTAACAAGGCTATCACATGCTTGAACTGACCTGCGGCTATTTTGAGTGGCAACCTTTCAGTTCTGCAGAAATTATAAAACTGGCCTAAACAAAGAAACTGTTGGAGTTGCCAGGCAGCAGAGGCCCCAGCATATCTACACAGGAGGAGCACAGAAGAAGCATTCTAGTTAGAGATTAAAGGCAGGTGGCTTGTCTTGATCTTA
This sequence comes from Bubalus kerabau, assembly GCF_029407905.1. Lineage (NCBI taxonomy): Eukaryota > Metazoa > Chordata > Mammalia > Artiodactyla > Bovidae > Bubalus > Bubalus kerabau. The sequence continues at coordinate 27,679,147 of NC_073632.1, read as the reverse complement.
CACTCCCATAGCTAGTGCATCATTTTTACTTAGATTCTATGTAGTCAGGAGATAATTTGGGGGAAGTGATGAAGATCAAAGTCGCCTTGAGCACCCCTGAGACCCCCATGCTAGCAAAGCCAGGGACCAGAGATCCATGTCACTGAAACCATCAACAGAGGCCTCTTCATTTCCTTCCTTTGGCTGTTCTCCAGAGGCTGGACACTGGTCCACTTAGAGCTGTGCACACAGAGGGGGCGAGAAGGGGACAGGCAAGGCAAGACAGTGACCAACTGCTGAACCTCCACCAGAGAGACTCCCCCAGGAAAAGAGAAACCACATCAAAGCCTAACAACTGGCCTGAGCCCTTAGCAGTCCTGCTGACATTAAGGACGAAAGGGTCCTGCAGTTGAACTGAGACCCCATGAGAATCCACAGAGACACAGATCAAACCAGAAGGGGACTTGCAGCAAGGAAATACTGGTATGTTAAACCCTTCTCCCACTGAAAGCCATCTACAGCTTATCTAAAGTGCCATGTCTGTTCTCTGATCCTATAAATCTGGACCACAGAGACTTTTCTGAGACAGTGGGAAGTGGATGGACATGGTTGAGAACAGTAGCACTCCATAGCCACCAGGAAGTGTAAACTGTGAAAGACTTCTCAGTCACTGGGCTACTGCTCCCTTAGTAAAAATGAATCACCTAAGGAAGGCTGAGCACTGAAGAACTGATACTTTTGAACTGTGGTGTTGGAGAAGACTCTTGAGAGTCCCCTGGACTGCAAGGAGATCCAACCAGTCCATCCTAAAGGAAGTCAATCCTGAATATTCATTGGAAGGACTGATGCTGAAGCTCCAATACTTTGGTCACCTGATGTGAAGAGCCTACTCATGGGAAAAGACCCTGACACTGGGAGGGATTGGGGGCAGGAGGAGAAGGGGACGACAGAGGATGAGTGGCTGGATGGCATCACCAACTCGATGGACATCAGTCTGAGCAAACTTCGAGGGATAATGAAGGACAGGGAAGCCTGATGTGTCCATGGGGTCATAAAGAGTCAGACACGACTTAGTGACCAAACAATAATACAGGATCACCCAGCCTGGAAACACTGGGAACAAATTTTACCGAAATCTTAACTTTACTGAAATCCTTAAGTGTTAGTGGGAGCTAAAGCTGAGTAGTGAGCTGCCTTCTGCCTGCAGAAACAACGGGGGACTTCCCTGGTGGTGCAGTGGTTAAGAATCTGCACTCCCAATGCTGGGGGCCCGGGGTTCCATTCCTGGTCAGGGAACTAAGATCCCACAAGTCACAGCTGAGCCCACATGCCAGAACCACTGAGCCCATGCACTCTGGAACCCACTCATGGCAACTAGAGAAGCCCGTGCACCACAGAGAAGATGAAGTACAGCCAAAATAAATAATAAAATTTAAAAGAAAAAGAAAGAAACAACAGGAACTAGGTAGGAATGGGAATGAAAGTAATTTGGTGAGGACGGAGTGAGGGCAACACTTCACTGAGACTGTTTGGCTTAAATCCTGCTTCTGATTATCTGAGAGAAGTCAGGAGAGGCTGTGCAGGCGAGAAGTTCCTGGCTCCCTACATAAGTCCCTGTCGACAGACTATGGGATAAAGAAAGGCCATTTAAAGAACACGGCCAGTGCAATAATTGCATGCCACCACATCCAACTTTTCTCTTTTTGTATAAAGGTTAAACACTGTAAGCGGAGTCATAGCCTTGAGATACATACGTACACACATATATACACAGAATAATCAAAAACTAGAAGGTCCCTGGGCACAAACTCAGTAGAACATTTAACAATGGAAAAGGCACCTTCTTTGGGCAAATGACTAAGTTGCCCTATTGGACTCAGGAATTTGTTCAGAAGGCCGTGGAACTTTTCCCTTTAGTTTATTGGTGTTTAATTTAGATTTGAGTAGATAGTATGGGTTTACACCATTTCACATGTTCCTCTCTCCTTCTGATGAATAAACTAACATGTTCCTAAAGTCATATAAGGAGAAGGCAATGGCACCCCACTCCAGTACTCTTGCCTGGAAAATCCCATGGGCCGAGGAGCCTGGTAGGCTGCAGTCCATGGGGTCGCTAAGAGTCGGGCACGACTGAGCGACTTCACTTTCACTTTTCACTTTCATGCATTGGAGAAGGAAATGGCAACCCACTCCAGTGTTCTTGCCTGGAGAATCCCAGGGACGGGGGAGCCTGGTGGGCTGCCGTCTGTGGGGTCACACAGAGTCGGACACGACTGAAGGGACTTAGCAGCAGCAGCAGCACCTCCCATGCAGTTACAAAGTCATGGAACAATTAAATGCCAACTTTCTAGTCAAGTTGGGAGTAGCCAGTAAAAGCAGCCCCGCATGGAAAACAAATATTTATGTCATCTGCAAGATCCTTACAGAGTGAGACCTTCTATGGCAAGTCAAATATGATGGGAGCACAGTGCTTTGTTTTCTGTTCCTAGTGTGTGTCTCCATGGCTTTGATTGGCAAATAGGATGAGGGATCAGTTAGGTAAAGGTTGGTGAGTGTCATGTGCTAAGGAATCACTTGGGAAACCTGTTGGACAAAAAGTTTTTGGTTTCTGACTGAGCAGCTGTACCCAAAGGCAGCTTCAGCAATGAAATGCCTGACCTTCTCCAGAGGCATCCTGCCAGCCCTCTCCCCTCCAAGGGCCTCTGATTACCAGCCAGAAGTGGTGGCATTGGGGCAATCTTAAAATTAGCCAAAAGGTTCTTTTTCTGTAGTTTTGGCTTCTGGACACTTAAGCACTGTTGGTAATAAGGGATTTCTCCTCATCTCTGTTTCTGGGCAGGCTGCTCCTTTTCACCCTCCTCTTTTTTCTCTTCCGGTCACTGCTGGCTTGGAGTGCAGCAGAAACAAAGAAGCTGATTTCTCAGCCAAAAGGGAACACACACAAACACAGTACTACGTGCTAAATTAATCAAGATCCTGTAGGTGCTGAACTTGATCAGTTTGTTCTTTGAAAAGGGAAAGGTTCCTCAAAACTCAAGAAGAAAACCTTTATATGACTTTGCTGCTGTTGCTGCTGCTAAGTCGCTTCAGTTGTGTCCGACTCTGTGCTACCCCATAGATGGGCAGCCCACCAGGCTCCCCCGTCCCTGGGATTCTCCAGGCAAGAACACTGGAGTGGGTTGCCATTTCCTTCTCCAATGTGTGAAAGTGAAAAGTGAAAGTGAAGTCGCTCAGTCGTGTCGACTCTTAGCGACCCCATGGACTGCAGCCTACCAGGCTCCTCGGCCCATGGGATTTTCCAGGCAAGAGTACTGGAGTGGGGTGCCATTGCCCTCTCCATGGAAGGTGCTAACCAGTGGAATTTCGATTTAGAATTGAAGCACAGACTGTCTAGCCATGTAACCACCTACACATTTAGATTCAAACCTCCTGAGACAGGTAAGGGACCACAATAGCTCCACATCGGAGCATGTCAGAGTTAAGCTGCCACGGCCACCGGGCACACTACTTTTAGAAGAAAGAGCGTTCTTAGTTGTAATTTAATGGGTTTGTGATCTGTTTCCTTAAGATGAATAAAATAGGGTGGGAAAAGCCATGGATTCCCAGATACAGAGCAATCTGAAATGCCCATATAAAAATCATTACTGGTCCTCTTTGATTCCCTGGGAATGAAATGAATCTGGGATTCATACCTGGGATCTAAAATGAAGCCTTATAATTCAAAAATTAGACTTGTGTCAAATGAGCAGCAATTCTGAAACCATGAAAAATGAAGTTAAAAAAAACTGCTGGTTGTAATGTGTAAAAATTAGGAAGTAAGCTGTCCCAACTAAAACAATTAAAAATACCAAGCACATCCTAATCCAGGAAATATGACATGCTGAAGAAAGAAGTTTGTGTTTTCCCCTCTGTTCAAAGTACCAGCCTCGGGGCTTCTCTGGTGGCCCAGTGGTTAAGACTGCACGGTTCCAATGTGGGGGCCTCGGGTTCAATCCCTGGTCAAGAGACTAAGAGCCCACATGCTTCGCAGCATGCCCAACAAGTAAAATTAAAAAAAAAAAAAAGTACTAGTCTAGAAGAAGATTTTCATAAGACCTAGCACCAGATTTAGGAAGCTACGTAGCAACATTATCCCTGATAATAAATGGACAAATGAGATATGTCATACTTGACAGTGAAAATATAAAACAAGACTTTTTACTCTCTTTTAATCTAAGTTGTCCTTGATATACTTTCATTTTTCAAAAATTTTAATGATGATGTTTAAAAAGATAAATGAATCAAGTGTATCCTTTCTGACAATAATGACCTCTATTCCTATTTTTCCTGGTTTACTTTAGTCTAAGCCCATCTCCTAAGCCCCTGTTGGCGCTCACATCTGATCATTTTAAAAGCCTGCCATTGTCAAACAATGTTGAGAAAAACTGGCTTAAGGGCATTACACCTGATGCTGAAAATGTCAAAGAGAACACCTGCTGGCAGTTCTAACATTTATTGTTTAATCAACTAAGATAAAAAAGCATTAAAGCACCAGCTGCCACCTCAGAACAGCTTAATGCATTAAAAAATTTGTCCACAAGAGTCACAAAAAATGTCATTAAAAACTTTTTAATACCGATTACTGATGACTAGATGCTTCTGATCCCATGAACAATCCAAACCCTTAAGTTTTGTTTATTAAAATTCCTTATCAATTCCTTATATTTCTCATGCTTTTCTATATCAATGAGTTGCTCATTTATAAATAAAAACAAAAAACAATGTAGAACCAAGAGCTCAGAACTGAGCTCTGGCTCTGGTTCCCCCACTTGCCCCTGGGCAACTTGGTAACAGCATCTAACCTCTCAGAACTTCAGTCTCTGTATAATGTGAAGGACTGGATCAAGGTTTCTCAACCTCAGACACTGCCATTTGGGGTCAAATCATTCTTTGTTTAGACGGTTGCCTTCTGCCCCAAGAGATGATTATCAGCATTCCTGACCCTTACCCGCTGTGTACAGTGGCAATCCCCAGATGCGACAACCAAAAATGTCTCTCTAGATGTGGCCAAATGCTCCCAGAAGGGCAAAGCCACCCTAGCTGAGAATCCCTGAACTAGATATATACTCAATTTCCCTCCAGTTCTAATACCCCATAGCCTTCCCTGGTGGCTCAGTGGTAAGCAATCTGCCTGCAATGCAGGATACAAGAGTCCAATCCCTGGGTCGGGACGATCCCCTGGAGAAGGAAATGGCAACCCATTCCCAGTATTCTTGCCTGGGAAATCCCACGGACAGAGGAGCCTGGTGGGCCACCATCCGTGGGGTTGCAAAAGAGCCAGACATGACTTAGCGACTGAGCACATACACACACTAATACCCTACAAAATAGATTAAATATCTAAATCTCTTAAATGTTATTTGTTAACTCACTGGTCATCATAATGACTGTGATGATATTCAGGTTTGATCTTTAGAGAAGTTGAAATACAGTGACTGTACCAATGTAATATATTTTTCTTTAATGAAAATTTACAAAAGGACGTTAAAGAAATATGTAAAGGAAACTAATACAAGTAAAGTATATGCTAATAATACATTCATCCCATTTTTGAGGATAACTCCTTCAACTGGATAAAAAGAAAGGCATTTTGACATGTTCTTTAACTAATTCGTCTACATGTGTGCTTTTAGTAAACAAAGGGGCCTTATAATAGCAGGAGCAATGTGAAGTGCCTGACTTTTAGGAAGGAAGAAAAATACAACTACTAGCAATCCTTTTAAAATAGTTTTTTAACCATATTAGAAAAAAAAAGTTTACACCATCTTATGATTTCTTGCTTTTGCTCCAAATTCATGCAACAGGTAAGTTACCTTACAATCTAAATCTGGTATTCAATCTGTCCTGAAGTCTTAAATGTATATACTTCAATAGGGGAGTTAAGCCAGGTAGTCCATATTCCCAAAGAATTGTCATTGGTTTACCAAATTATTTTTTTCCCCAGCAAAATTAGTTTTAAGTGGCTGGAGGCCGAACTCCATCTCACAGACTCCGTTTCTTCAGTGGAACCTGATACGGGATCCAAGAGAATGGTCATCATTCGAGTAGCCCTCTCTTTGCAGGAGGAACATATAATGTAAGCTCACTTTTTCCTGCTGCAGATGCGAATTTCCTACTTCAGGTACAAGTATGAGACATGTCAAAAGACTCTGCCTGCAGCCTCCACATTTAAAACTTGTACTGGGAAGGGGGCTCTTTAAGAGAAAATTAAGAAATACATAACTACTCTCTATTAGAGCAGATAATCAACAAGGTATTGTATAGCACAGGAAGCTTTATCCAATATTCTGTAATACTAACATGGGGAAAGAATCTGAAAATTAAGGAATATATGTGTATGTATGACTGAGTCACTTTGCTGTACACCTGAAACTGATACAACATTGTAGATCAACAACACCCCAACAATATTAAAAACAGAGAGAGAATTAAGTGCCCAAAGCAAACCACAGTTCTAAGATGGCATAATTATTATACTCATAAAACCTCTTAATGCAAAAGAAATTAAAGCCTAAAGCAAATGTGTTCCTCTTTCTAAAAAAGATAAAAGAATACCTAAGCACATGCTCTCCTTTCACTTTACTGACGAGTATGCTGCAGCTCCAAGTCAATTTCCAAATATTGGCAGATGACAGAAGAAAACTCGCCTTCTCCCCATGCCTGTCCTAGTTTTCCTTCCCGAATTCAGTGTCTTAAAGCATTTGGTTATACAATTTCTCTGAAGTTTACATAAGAAAACAAGTGAGTGATTATATTCCTTTTCCCAAGCTGCTACAAGCCACAGTCGAGGTGGACAGAAATGAATAGTCATGGAAAAACATCAAATCCCATGAAAAGGCAGATGGTTAGGCCTGTAAACGGATTCGGCAAGTCCTCTGCTGTTCCTTCTCACCTCCGTGCATGCATGCTCGGTCACCCAGCTGTATCTGACTCTGAGACTCCACGGAGTGGAGCTCACCAGGCTCCTCTGTCCATGGGATTTCCCAGGCAAGGGTCCTGGGGTGGGTTGCCATTTCCTTCTCCAGAGGATCTTCCTGACCTAGGGATCCAACTAGCAATCAAGGAGTTATCTCACATAAAAAGGTATACCTGCCATGTGTTAATGAGGTTATGCTCTTCTATGTTCCAGTGTTTCCAAGCACTCTTTTTCTGTTCTGTCAAAGGACAAGGAAGCAGAAATGCAGATTGGTGATGCTAAACTCGCACTCATCTGGGTTATCTGGGGCACAAAACAGCTCTCTCTTGGGATTTCCCTGGTGGTTCCGGGGTTAAGACTCCGCCCTTCCAATGCAAGGGGCACAGACTCAGTCCTTGATAAAGGACATAAGATCCCACATGGCATGCCAAAAAAAAAATTTTTTTTAAGTTCTATCTCCCTTCGTTTGTTTTAATAGGATTACCCCTAATGAGCCAATTTCTTATTTTTAATATTAAGTAGTATTTAGCTTGACAATATTTATTATGTCAGTAACCCTCAATCCAAACTCTCTTCTGGTCGAATTTAAAACCCTCAGTAGGGATGGTCTCATTTCAAAGTGTAGGCTGCCACCTACTGGCCGATCCCTTCTCAACACCCAGCTCTCCCCAGAAAGTGAATCAATTCCCCACAAGAGGTTTTCCTGCTATGTCATTCAAAGCATTCAGTAACATCAACATAATCTTTGTCATTCTTTTCAATACAAAATCTTTAAACAACAATGATTTTCTGTATAGCACAGGGAACTATATTCAATATCTTGTAATAAACTATAATGGAAAAGAATCTTTAAAAATATATAGATTGGAATACATATAAATATGTATAACTGAACCACTTTGTTGTACACCTGAAACAAACACAATATTGTAAATCAATTATATTTCAATTAAAAATGTTTAATTAAATAATTATGAAATCTTTTAACTTAAAAAAAAAGAGACTACCAAGCCAAGCATGTTTCTGTATAGCTTAAAATTCCCAGCATATACTCAAAAGGGTAGAACAGTATTTTTAAAAGATGTGCTATTTCTTAAATATACAAAAAGTTCTGTTTGGATAGATTTCTCTTCCCCATTTCCTTTATTCTTCACTCCTGAAAACTGAAGCTCATTTCCTCTTAGAATGATGGTGATTTAATTGTTCATATTGATCTGGAATTATTCTAAATTCGAACTCATAGTCCTAAAGCTAGTGTAAAAATTCACAGCATCCGCTTACAGTAAAGGTAAGAATTAAATAGCTGTTAATTAGCTCAACTCCTCGTCATGTAAACATAAATCTGCCAGTGCCTTCTATGAGCAGTGGACTTTTTCAAGTGATAGCTAGTTTCTCCCTGGTTTAAGCTATTTTTAAGGAAAAATGGGACCAACTAAAATCATTAAAGGGAAATAAGGAAATCCCCTTTGTGAGGCAGCAGGCCCCTGTCTTGGTAAAAGAAGTGAAGGGTAACTACACTCAGTAACATTCACTCAATCAATACTGTCTGATAGTATTAGAATATATATTAGAAGCTAAGGATCCAAGATGACTTAAATGCCTACTGCCTTGGAGAAGTTGCCCAATGTAGAAATCTCTTGGGAAGACAATTACAACATGTAATTTTGCAATATGCAAAAGATGTAAGCATCTGGACAGTGATAAAGCAGTGACTGGATTAGCTCGGAGCGTCAGGAAGAACCCTTTTCTCTCTTCTTGGCAACAGTAGTTTCAGGCATACAGCCCAACAATTCATATATTCATATATAATGTATATACATGAAGAAGAATTTGAGAGTCTGAAGAAGAAAAAAATATGTATACATTTTTCCTTCTTCAGATTCTCTTCCCTTATGTTAATAGGTAATTACAAAACATTGAGTATAGTTCCCTGTGCTATACTGCAGGTCCTTGTTGGTTATCTATTTTATATATAGGAGTGTGTATATGTTAATCCCAAACTCCTAACTTAGCCTTCTCCCATCCTTTTCCCTTTGGTAACCGTAAGTTTGTTTTCTATGTCTGAGTCTCTTTCTGTTTTGGAAATGAGTTCATTTATATCTTTTTCTTTTTTTTAGATTCCACATATAAGTGATATCACGTGGTATTTATCTTTCTATCTGATTTATTTCACTTAGTATGATAGTCTCTAGGTCCATTCATGTTGCTACAAATGGCATTATTTCATTCTTTTTTTATGGCGAAGTTTCCATCATATGTATGTACTGAATCTTCCTTATCCATTCATCTGCTGATGGACATTTAGGTTGCTTCCACGTCTTGGCTACTGTAAACAGTGCTGCAATGAACATTGGGGTCCATGTGTCTCTTCAAATTATGGTATTCTCTGGATGTATGCCCAGAAGTGGGATTGCAGGATCGTATGGCAACTTCATCTTTAGTTTTGCTTGCTTTTTCTTTCTTATTTTTGGCTGCACTGAGTGTTCATTGCTACACGCAGCCTTTCTCTAGTTGCAGCAAGCAGGCGCTACTCTCTGCTTGCAGTGCACAGCTTTTCATTGCAGTGACTTCTCTCATTGCAGGACACAGGCTGCAGGGCGCATGAGCTTCAGGAGTTATGGCACCCAGGCTTTCTCTCTAGTTGTACCGTGAGCACAGGCTCTAGAGCACAGGCTCAGTAGCTGCAGCCCACAGGCTTGGCTGCCCCATGGCATTTGGGATCTTAGTTCCCAGACCAGGAATCGAATCCATGTTCCCTGCATTGGCAGGCAGATTCTTAACCACTGGATCACCGGGGAAATAGCAGTGATCAAAGTAAAAAATACTTTTTAGTTGTTTAAGGAAACTTCATATTCCCCATAGTAACTGTACCACTTTACATTCCCACCAATAGTGTAGGAGGGTTCCCTTTTCTCCCCACTCTCTCCAGCATTTATTATTCATAGACTTTTTGATGTTGGCCATTTTAACCATGTGAGGTGGGTGATATCTCAGTGTAGTTTTGATTTGCATTTCTCTAAGAATTAGTGACATTGAGCATATTTTCATGTACCGTTTGGCAGCTTGTATGTCTTCCTTGGAGAAATGTCTGTTGAAGTCTTTTGCCCACTTTTTGATTGGGTTGTTTTGTTTTAGGAAGAGCCTTAAAAAGAAGACCTATGAAGGTAAAAGAGGAGTTCCCCCAGGGAATTAAGTGGGAGGGGGGGGATCCAAACCGCACGTGCAATAGAAGAGAGATGAAAAACACACAGGCTTAAGGGGAAATAATTCAGTTTTAATAAAGGAAATGAGGCCAGGTGAGTGGGAAGAGGGCAGATCTCAAAATCTCCTGCATATTCTGCCAAGAAATGCACATTTTAGGTTGATCACACTGACATCAGGTTGGGACAGGAAGGAGGGTGATTACTAAGAGAAGCAAGGCAACTAACTATCCAAGAAGAGACGATTTGGATCCAAAGTGAGCCTCCAGGGCGGTGAGGATGGAAAGGAGAGGCCACAGTAAAGACAAACTCTGAAGATAAAATCGGAGGACCTGATGAACTTGGCGAATGTGGAAGAGGGAAGAGACTAGGACCTCCTCAGTTTTCCGGCTTAAGTAACCAAGTGGACGATGGTATATTCGCTAAGAAATGTAGGAGGAGGCATGGAGTTTCTGGGAGAACATAATAAATTCAGCTGAGTTTGAAAACATGAGCTTGGAAGTGCTGAGGCTGAAGTGATGGGAACAGCAAGGTGAAGACTGCAGTGGGGTGAGGGGCAGTACACACAGAGGTGGCGCTCAGGCCCGAGGTCTGGACTGGAGATGGAAATTCGGAAGAAGCTTGGAAGTCGCCAAGCCTTCCTCACAGGAAGTAAAAAGCAGAACACGCTGTAAAATCAACAACTTTTCTTGGACCCGCTAGAGAAGCAAGGACACAGAGCAAACGGCTGTCCCCAAGAATGGAGAGGCAGACCAGTGAATACAGGGACTCTCGACTGTGCAAAGCAGAGACCAGAAGCAGGGTGGGAAACCTGGGCTGTAGCTGAGAACTGTTGGAGCCTCCGTGAGGACAAGTCTGAGAGCTAAAAACTCAGAAGACCCAGTCATAGGGTCCCTTCAGGAGCTCGATCAGGTTTCCACAGTAAATGTCAGAGAAAATCTCCTCTTGCCTCCAGCAGGCGAAGTAAACAAGGAACCATTCTGAACCACTCCCATTTCAAGTAAAACCCGCTAGTTAAGCAGAGCCCAAACGCCTGTGTAGCATCAGAACCCAGCTGACCTCAAGGCAGGAAAAGACCCAACTCCAGCTCTCTCTAGCCACCCAGTTCTACCAGAGGTAGACAGAAAAAGCTAAGAAACATTTGGGAAGTTCATGGTCCAAGGGCACAGGCTCACTTAAAAGACAAACTGAATCAGAGGATTACAGAACACTGTCCCCTACCCCACAAACACCTCACCACCTCATTCCTAAAGGCCTATTTACAGCTGTTCCTTTTACCCAATGCATCACGTCTGGCTAACAAGGAAAGAATGACAAGGCACACCAAAAGGTAAAAAGCACAGTTTGAAGAGACAGTGCAAGTATCAGAACCAGATGTGGCAAGGATGCTAGAATTATCAGACTGGGGATTTAAAATAACTATGATTAATATGCTAGGCTTCCCTGGTGGCTCAGCAATAAAGAATCCGCCTGCAATGCAGGAGATACAGGAGACGCCAGTTCAATCCCTGGGTCTGGAAAATCCCCTGGAGAAGGAAATGGCAACCCACTCCAGTATTCTTGCCTGAAGAATACTATGGACAGAAAAACCTGGAAGGCCATAGTCCATAGGGTTGCAAAGAGTCACAACTGAGCGACTGAGCAGGCACGCATGCACACACACGTGATTAATATGCTAAGGTCTCTACTGGACAAAACAGACAGCAAGCAACAACAGATGTGCAATGTAAACAGAGTTAAAAATCCTAAGGAAAAAAAAAAGTCTAATTCTACACTTTAAATATTAGTTAATATATATAAATATATTCAAATATGTCCTTGAAGTGTATATAATATCAAGATATGTATAGTGATTTTCTTAAGTTTCTCTCTGCTGGTTTGGGCAATTTTTATTTTCTTCTTTATGCTTTTCTACATCTTCCAAATTTTCCACAATGCATATGCACTTAGAAATCAAATGCATAAAGGCTTCTAATTTTTTTTTTTTTTTGGCTGCACTGGGTCTTCTTTGCAGGGTGAGGGCTTCCTCTAGTTGCAGGACACAGGTTTCCCCTGGTGCAGAGCATGGGCTCTAGAGCCTGCAGGCTTCAGCGGTCGCAGTGTGTAGGGCTTAGCTGCCCCCACAGCATGTGGACTCTTAGTTCCCCCAACCAGGGATGGAACACACATCCTCTGATTGGGAGGCAAATTTCCAACCACTGGACCAGCGGGGAAGTCCCTTTGATTTCTTTTTGAAGATCTAAAGTCTCTAGCAGTCAGAATTATCTGGGGCTAAGTGAGATAGTTTGAGATGGAACCAACAATCTAGACTCGATTAAAATAGACAGCGAGGAGAAAGCACAGAGGGACAGGACCCAAACCAAACTGCTGTAAAGGGAAGGGGAAAGAACAACCTGAGAGCTCCTGACATGTGGGATGGAACACTTGATTTCCTGGATTCAGCTAGGGTTTCCTGGATGTAAGTATAACGTCAGAGGAAGAGGGGAACAAGAAGGAACAACTGGGAGGAAAAAAAAAATCTTAAAGCCCCTCACTCCTTTTTCCACCCACATGAGCTTTACAGGGCAGTGGTAAAGGCCAGAAGGAAGGCAAGTGTCAACTCCTACCCAAACTCAACTGCTTTGATTTCCAGATTAGATAAGACTGAGGAAACAAACGAAAGGTCAAAGCGCCTCCAAGGAAGGCAGCGCAACAGCAAGGCATTGGAACACATGCCTTACAGAGCAAATCTGCTGTGAGGATGTTGGAGTGGGCCAGTATGCCTCCTCTGATGGCTTTAAGTCTGAGCTGAATGAAGTAAGTGACAGCATTGGGCAGAAACTGATCACATGCCAAGCAGAAGATACTGACCGGCGGGGATGAAACGTGGAAGGATGCTGCGATGCTTAATGACAGGCATCCAGCTGGCTAGGTAATATGGCCCGGCTGTCAGATACCAGTCTAGATACTCTGGCAAGATATTTTTAGACGTGATTAACATCTAAGTAAACCAGATTATCCTTTTTAATGTGGATGGGCTTCATCCAATCACCTGAAGGCCTTAAAGGGAAAGACTAAGGTTTCCCAAACCAGAAGAAATTTGTCCTGAAGACTGCTTGGTTTTCTAGTCGGCTGGCTTGCCCTACAGATTTCTGAGTTGTGAGCCCCACAATGGTGTGAGCCAATTCCTTAAAATATAAATCTCTGATTCTCGCTCTCTCAATATAGATCTATGTATTGTGCTAAGCCGCCTCAGTCCTGTCTGACTCTTTGCAACCCTATGGACTGTGACCCGTGACTCTTCTGTCCATGGGATTCTCCAGGCAAAAATACTGGAATGGGTTACCATTTCCTCCTCCAGGGCATCTTCCCAACCCAGGGATCAAACCTGTGTCTCTCATGTCTCCTGCATTGGCAGGCAGGTTCTTTACCACTAGCACCATCTGGGAAGTATGTACAGGTATAAACATAGATATAGATGGGGCGTCCCCAGAGGCTCAGAGGCAAAAAAAAAAAAAAAAAGAAAATCCACCTGCATTGCAGAAGATACAGGAGATCTCTGAGTCCTGAAGGTCTCCTGGAGGAAGTCATGGAAATCCACTCCAATATTCTTGCTCAGAAAATCCCATGGACAGAGGAGTCTGGCAGGCTAAGGTCCATGGGGTCACAGAGTTGGACATGACTGAAGCGACTGAGCACATATAGATATAAAAATATATACATATACAGGTATATTTTATACACACACATCTACTCACATATAGGTATATCCTAATGGTTCGATTTCTCTGGAGAATCCTAATACAGATAATAAAAGATGAAATCTATTAGCAGTGACCAATAGGGTAGAACTTTAAATGGGATTGAAACTGGCAAAGGTAGGGCAGCAATAAGAGGTTAAAGATTCCCAGATGTATGAATGACATGACAAACAATACATTTAATGAAGAATACTTTGGAATCTATAACACATAGAATATGAACTAGACCAGAGGGAAGCTATAGTTAGAACACATTTAGTGAAACCTAGGCCAAAGGAGTCTGGAGGTGGCTGCGGAAACAAAAGGAATCTGATGATGCAATAAGGACATGGCAAACATTTTAAGTACAAAGGCATACTTTGTACTGCCAAGATGTGTAAACTCTACAGGAATACTGTTCATATATAAAGATACTAACTTACCATACTTGTCTCGCAAGCCAACAGTACATCTAAAGACTCCACCAAAGGCAACGTCTTCACCAAATATTACTGAAAAACAATAAAGAATATGTTGTATCTAATCATTCCTAAATGACTCTAACAATAAGTAATGTAAATGTCTACATACGAAATTAGAAAACAGAAATGGATCCCAAGATCTAAATCAAGGTTTCCCAATTTCGACCTTAGTGACACTTTGGACTGGATAATCCTTCTGTCATAGTGGCAGTCCTGTGCATTGTAGGCACAGAGCAACACGCCTGGTCTCCATGCAGTGGGTGGGCTGTTCACTGCACAGAACAGTAACAGCCGACAGGGTCTCCAGACAGTGTGAAGTACACGGGGAGGATCCTCCGCTGTGAAAGACACACTAATCTGGAACCTCATCTTGTTTCACACATGAAGGAAAAGAGGCCAGAAAAGTAGTCAAGTAACTTAACAAGCCAGAAAGCAAGAGGCAGAACTGTGACTCACATTCTAGGCTTATATGTCCCCTGGGCAGTGGCTTTTGAGGGGTGTTTCTGTTGGCTTGGGCGGGGAGTGGGGGGAGGTTAATGATTCCCCCTCCCTTTTTTAAAGAATCCTGTGGATCATTTTTTAAGGCTTTAATTGAATTTGTTACAATATTGCTTCTGTTTTTATGTTTTTGGTTCTTCTGTTGCAAGGCATATGGGATCTTGGCTCTCCAATCCGGGATCTAACCCGCACCCCCTGCATCAAAAGGCGAAGTCTTAACCACTGGACCACCAAGGAAGTCCCCTGATTTTCTTTTTTTTTTCTAATATACCATATACAATGAAAGTCAGCAATTTGAAGAAGCTGAAGGAACAGCATTTCAAGCTGAGAGAATAGTGACAAGTAGGAAAGTGGAGAAGGCAATGGCAACCCACTCCAGTACTCTTGCCTGGAAAATCCTATGGACGGAGGAGCCTGGTAGGCTGCAGTCCATGGGGTCGCTAAGAGTTGGATACGACAGAGCGACTTCACTTTCACTTTTCACTTTCATGCATTGGAGAAGGAAATGGCAACCCACTCCAGCGTTCTAGCCTGGAGAATCCCGGGGACAGGGGAGCCTGGTGGGCTGCTGTCTATGGGGTCGCACAGAGTCGGACATGACTGAAGTGACTTAACAGCAGCAGGAAAGTGACATAGACTGCAAGTATAATGGAATGTAAAAAGCAAGGCAAAGAATAGTTCTGGTGAAAACTCAGGGGTGCTACGTAGGCAAGCCAAATTAAACTGAATAAGGGGATGGTCACAAAGCTGAATTCTAGTCCCATTAATGCACCTCACCAGCTTCAAAGACCTCAAGAAAATAACTCACCCTTATCTACGTGACTATATCAGTCATTCTCTTTCAAAACAAAGCAAGTCCAGCTCTCACTTCTCCTAAAAACTAACCTGCTTTCAACTTGACCTTAAAAACAGAGATTCTCAAGGGGAAACCCAAGGTATACTAAATATACATATAAAGCCAAGTCAATCTAATTTAGAAAACACACAGCAGTACAACTCTTTTTATATCAATAATTTAATAAGATAAGGTACTTATAAAGTTAATTATTAATATTATTTTCCAAAAAAAAATCTTACAAGTTGAATGATAATGTATCCCAAAGGAAAGCACAGAACTAAACTTTCATTTTATATCAATAAATAGATAGCTGAACAAAGTGTTATTTTCCATTTTTCTATATGCTAGAGAAACAGCAGCACATATTTTAAAAGGTATTATGTTAATGTATTATCAGGACCACACATACCATGGAAAAAAATTAATTTAATAATGTCAGTGTCAGATATACATGAGAACTAATTCATAATAAGAGGATAAAAATGTGTTTAATATCATAATTTGATTATTTAGCCTTAAGCATTTGTTCAGGTCTTGTAAAAATTTCAAGGAAGCAACCTAGGTGTCCATCAGCAGATGAATGGATAAGAAAGCTGTGGTACATAGACACAATGGAGTATTACTCAGCCATTAAAAAGAATACATTTGAATCAGTTCTAATGAGGTGGATGAAACTGGAGCCTATTACACAGAGTGAAGTAAGCCAGAAAGAAAAACACCAATACGGTATACTCACGCATATATATGGAATTTAGAAAGATGGTAATGACAACCCTGTATATGAGATAGCAAAAGAGACACAGATGTATAGAACAGTCTTTTGGACTGTGTGGGAGAGGGAGGCAAGAGGATGATTTGGGAGAATGGCATTAAAACATGTATAATATCATATAAAAAATGAATCGTCAGTCCAGGTTCAATGCAGGATACAGGATGCTTGGGGCTGGTGCACTGGGATGACCCAGAGGGATGGTATGGGAAGGGAGGAGGGAGGAGGGTTCAGGATGGGGAACACATGTATACCTGTGGCGGATTATGTAAAGTTTAAAAATAAAATAAAATTTAAAATCTTAAAAAAAAAAAAAAAAATTTCAAGTAGATATAATGCTATCCATTGAGCTCCAGACAAGTATTTCCAGCAAATCTTCAATTCTGAATTAACACAACTACCATAGTCAAGCAGAGCTTCCCTGGTGGCTCAGCAGTAACAAATCTGCCTACCAATCCAGAAGACAAGGGTTCGATCCCTGGGTCAGAAAGATCCCCTGGAGAAAGAAACGGCAACCCACGCCAGTATTCTTGACTGGGAAATCCCATGGACAGGGGAGTCTGGTGGGCTACAGCCCATAGAGTTGCAAAACAGTTGGACATGACTTTGCAACTAAACAACAACAACCACAGTCAAGCAGCAAGGAAGTTTACCTGCCGTAGGATCTTTGGCCAATGAGTTATCTAAGGCACTTGTTACTGCCTGGAAGAGATTCATTTTCTGAGTCTGCCCTGTGAAAATTTAAAAAAAAAAGAAAAAATCATGTATTATAACATACATAAAAAATAATCAGTTTTTTAACAGTCAATTAAACTTTGATTAAAGCCAAGGTAGAAAGGAAAGCATGGAATATATTACGCAAATTTACTGGATTATTTACCATGGTAAGGTCTCTGTGGAAGATATAAAAGCAATACAACTTTAAGATGCTTGTTGAGGAGCCAAAACTGAAACATATCAAACAATTTAAAAACAACTACTAAAAAAAAAAAGGAAGAAAGAATACAATGAAGTTGAACAAATATGTGTCCACATAAATAAAAGCTAAGGAAAGTCAGTAAAGAGAAGCAAGCAGAGTGGGAGGGGTCTGGGAAGATGCCCTGGATGGGTTGTAGGAACATAGGTCATAACAAATACACATGACCAATGGCATGTGTTAAATGTGCCAATAAGAGCAAATAGCCATGGACCATAAACAATGAGAAAGGCTAAAAGAACTTCAGCGCCCAGAACTGTTTGGATAACTCTACAATCCCATGCCTTGGTCCTTCCTATTATCTTATTGCTCAAGTAGAATCTCTGTCAGCCAATCTCTATCTCCCTAAATGGGCTGTTAAGACGATTAAATGGAACAATAAATGCACAGAACAGTGAAGAGTGCGTGACCAGTGAGCACTGAATAAATATTAGCTAACTTTTGTTAGACTCTGGACGGTGTCTGTGTGCTTCATCTTGACCTTGGCCACTATTCTGAATGGTATGAAGCTTTATTTGATAAAGTTCCAAATGTCAGAATTCAGAAATAATCATGATTTTAGGGCTTTGATTTAAGCCTCAGTGCTGCCCAGTGCCCATGGTCTTCCTAGAAATTTAGGGTCAAATCATCTGTGAAAACACAACTCAGAGCAAAAAAAAAGTTCCTTTCTGCCCATGTCTTCTCTGATGCTCAAGCTCTGTCTTCGTAGCTCAGCTGATAAAGAATCTGCCTGCAATGAAGGAGACCCGGGTTCAATTCCTGGGTCAGGAAGATCCCCTGGAGAAGGAAATGGCAATCCACCCCAGTATTCTTGCCTGGAGAATCCCCATGGAAAGAGGAAGGAGCCTGGCAGGCTACAGTCCATGGGGTTGCAAGAGTTGGACACGACTTAGCGACTAAACCACCACTGTCTTCATGTCAGCGCCTGATCCATGCACCTTAATCCATAGCCATGCAGTTACCAAATTCCAATGCCTGCTGCTTATTCCCCAACCACTGGCCCACCTAAGTTCTGTGAACTGCAGCTGCCTGTGAGTCCCCAAAGCCAAGGTCTAATTCCCAGGCTGGATCACAACAGCAACTGCTGTTGCCTTCAACCTGCAGCCATGAGACCCTGGTCACCTGTCCTTTTCCTGGAGACCTATCCCCACAACAGCCTGGCTCCACAGCAGGCTCTGACTCAGGACACCTCCAATTTGCCATCTTCCATTGACACCCAGCCTTCTGATTCTCTGTCCAGCTCTGGACTCACACATCTCTCTGATCCCTTCCACACTGCTGAATGACAGTCTGTATCATCACCGACTCAATGCACACAGGTTTGAGCAACCTCCAAGAGACAGTGAAGGACAGGGAAGCCTGGTGTGCTGCAGTCCATGGGGTCACGAAGAGTCGGACACAACTCAGCGACTGAACAACAAATACTCGATCAGATCTGCCCTGCTGCCTTCTGAGCCCATCATAAAGCCTGTTTCTACTCATATTTCTGGTGTGGAGAATAGGAATTTATTCAAGAAATTGTTGTC